>NC_048238.1:63091697-63187255 GCF_002007445.2 Ailuropoda melanoleuca
TGGGTAGTAAGGAGGGCACGTATTGCATGGTGCACTGGGTGTTATACGCAACTAATGAAGCATCAAACTTTACATCAGAATCAGGGGATGTACTGTATGGTGATTAACATAATATAATAAAATAAAATTAATTATAAAAAAAAAAAAAATTAAATAACAGATTCATACAGTATTTAGAATTTACTCTTCCTTAATACTATTTTACTTTTTTGATTTCTACAAAACAATCAGCACATAGATGATCACTAAGAGCTCAACACTATTAGTATAAATATGAGAAGTCTACAACATAGCTAAGCTAACCCAGATATATAAAATACAAAGCATTCAGACAGAATAGTAAAAAGTATTCTCTCAGGAATCCTAATTGAGACTAATTCTTCTGCAGATACTTTTTTTTAAAAGTATGAATGATGCCAAATTCTTAAAAAGGTGGGATTCTTGTACCACTTGAAAGTACTCACCATTTTCAGCTTTTGCTGTTTAACCTGGGAAATAATTAAATTTTCCTGTGAAGAAACAATTCTGTAAATTTTTAAAACCTGTTCTATTGTGCTCAAGATAAATTTTATTCAAAAGGTTCGGGAGAAAAGACAAAACTCTTAAAAGAGATTTAGAAGTAAAAATTGTGTAAGTCTTTGGAAGACAATTATTATGTAGCATTGTAAGGTAAAAAAATTTGCTCATAACCGGTGAGCTTTGAAAGAGGAAAATAAATGAGCTGAGAAAAGGTTTGGCTACTTAAATACATAGCAAATACTTTTTCTGACTTGAAAAATTTAAAAATTAAGAGAAAGGGAAGGGGACGTGTCCTCAAGCCTTCTGTGATATTAGCCTAGTTCTGTTTCAGAAGACAGGCAAGCTAATTACCAAGAGCAGAACAACTTGCCACCAGTTCTGACACCATGACTCTCATTTGGGCAGAAGAAGGAAAATACAATATTAAAGACTTCTAATGCCCAAGTTACAAACTACCCCTGAAAGTCTATGAATGGGCCCAAGACATAAGACAAGAAGGAGGAAAAAAGAAGCCAAACTTGAATTAAGTAAGAAAGGGAAAAAAACCAAACAAATATGAACTTCCTTTCCCCCACCCTCGGAACAGGACTAAGCATATAATAATAAATTCAAGCTTTTCTCTTTCAGTTAACCCTCCTGGTGTAAGCCGCAGTATTGAGAGTAAAACCAAAGCCAGTGTATTTGTCTATACTGCTGGCTTTGCATTTATAAATTAAGACATATTAAAGATTAGCAACACAATTTTATCACAGAAAAAAGTGAGAAAGCTGAAGTTGGAGAGAGCTTTAAAGAAAAATCCAGTTTACTTAAAATGTCATGTATTTTGTCAAAGATGTATACAGGACAGGTGTTTTTCTACATATATGCAAAATATGGACCACTGAGGGTGTTCAACGTGTAGGGGATCTTTTCTAAACTCTTTTGACTAACACCCTCATTTTCTAATAAGAAACCAAGACCTAAGAAATTATGGAAACTTGTTCAAGGTCCAAGAATTAATTGCAAGGAATTCTGTAGACTCTTGGGCCAATACTTTTCCACTATAACAGTATTCTTCCTAAATTTCCTATAAAGTCAAGCTGGAAATTGATTCTCGTAACATTAAATACAAAAACTGAAAACTAAATAAAAAACTTATTAAATTTTTTTCTTTTCAATATCATGACACCTTAAGATATAGTGTTTTTAAACCTTTTATTTTTTATTTAGTAGTGGGTAAAATGTTTCTGAGAAACTTTGTTTTTTTAAGTGAGAAAATGTGACTGTAGAAACAAAACTGGATGTAGAGGGGTTTTTTTTATTATTATTTACTCAGTAGTGCTAAGCATAACGTACATATATAAGTTCTAGGAATAGAAATGGTAAGCCATGATTCAGTTCCTCATATTGGACAAGAAATGTTAAAGTTATTCATGCTATAATTAACCCTAAAAAGCCGTAGAGTGCAGAGTTGGATGGTGGAGGAGTAGGGGACCCTAATTTCGTCTGATCCCTGGAATTCAGACAGTTATCAAATCATTCTCAACACCTGCAAAATTGACCAGAGATCTGAGAAAAGAATTGCTGCGATTCTATGAATAGAAAAGCAACCACTTTTTGCAAGGTAGGAGGTGTGGAGACAGGAATCTGAGGCGATATAGGAAGATAAACCGCAGGGGAAGGGAGCCTTCATAAGTTGGCTACTGGAAAGTGTTATAAACAGTGGAGTGCAAAACTGGAACTTTTAGAAGACCGCCCAAACTGTGCTCAGGTGGCAAAGCGGGGCAGACTCTCAGGTAGGACAGCATGGTCTTAGGATCCCTGGTGTCACAAAAAGAACAGGGGTGCCTGACGGTGGGAGAGTTCCCATGCATTGGAGCAGGGAAGCTGGCTGCAAATAGTGAGTCCAGGTGCCAGCTTTCTGCTCCGTATTGTCATAAACCAGAACAGCTGCACAGTTGGGTGACTGCTGATCGAGCAGGAGTTCAACAAAAGACAGAAGCGCTAAGAGATCCCCCTCCCTAACCTGGGTAGAACAGCGTGGGTCTGCTGCAGTAGTCCGTAAAGTCTGGACACTGGAATGGAGTCGCAGGCCTGAGATAAAAACTAGTTCAAAGTCTGAGTGAACACAGAGTTCAGATGGAAACCAGGGAGATAAGAGTGATTGACTGCTTTTCTATGAGGGCTCACTGAAGAGTAGGAGGGCACGAACTTTCAGCCCCAGGGCTAGAGACTGGGGTATTGCCATTTTCATCCACCCCCATTGGTGCTGAAAGCCTTCAGGGAGCAAAACAGCACCACACAGTGCAACCTGGAGCTGCTTACACTGAGCAGAGTCCCCTGGCAAGGGTGCAATTCCACCAGGGGAAAGACACCTGAGAATCAGCGCAAAAGGCCCCTCCCCTAGAAGACCAGCAGGAACATCCAGCTAATACCAAGTTTATTGATCATAGAGAACTGTAAAACTTCAGCTCCTAGGGAAAACCATTTATGGTATTTATACCATTTGTGTTTTTTTCTTATTTTTCTTATTATTCTTTAGGTTTTCAGTTTTACAATTTTTTCCTTTTCAGCTATTTTCTTATTTTATCAATTCTTAAAAGATTTTTAATTTTTACCTTCACATTTATGTTTTATATATATATATATAATTTTTGGTTTACTTTCATTTATTCAATTTAATTTTTATATATATAAGTTTTTTGTATATGTAAGTTTTTCTTTCTTTCCTATTTTGGGATCTTGTTTCTTCTAACGAATAGACCAAAATAAAACCAGGATCTAGTTTATTGTTGTGCTCTGTTCTACTTATTGTTTGAAGTTTTTCTTTTTTTTCTGTTTTCTTCTGATTTGTTTAGTGTGTTATTTTTCTGGTGCTGTTGTTGCTATATTTGTATTTTCTCTCTTTCACCTATTCTTTTCTGACATAATGACAAGATGGAAAAATTCACCCCAAAAGAAAGAACAGGGGACAATACTCATGGCCGGTGATTTAATCAATATGGGTGTAAGTAAAATGTCAGAACTAGAATTCAAAACAATAATAAAGATACTGGCTAGGCTTGAAAAAAGCATAGAAGACATTAGAGAAACCCTTACTGGAGAAATAAAAGAACCGAAATCTAATGAGGACAAAATAAAAAAGGCTTATTACTCAGATGCAATAAAAAATGGAGGTTCTAACTGCTAGGATAAATGAGGCAGAGAGTCAATTATATAGAAGACAAAATAATGGAGAATTAGGAGGCTGATAAAAAGAGAAAGAAACAACCACTGGATCATGAAGGGTGGATTCAAGAGATCAGATATACCATAAAGCAAAACAAAATTAGAATAACGCGGGTCCCAGAGTAAGAGGAAAGAGAGAGGGGGCCAAAAGGTTTATTTGAACAAATTACAGCTGAGAACTTCCCTAATCTGGAGAAGGAAACAGGCATTCAAATCCGGGAGGCAGAGAGAAGCCCCTTCAAAATCAATAAAAATAGGTCAACACCTTGACACATTAACAGGGAAACTAGCAAATTTCAGACATAAAGTGAAAATCCTGAAAGGAGCTCCAGGCAAGAGGTCCTTAATCAACAAGGGTAGTAATCTAAGGATGGCAGCAGACCTGTCCACAGAGACCTGGCAGGCCAGAAAGGACTGGCATGATATATTCAAAGTGCTAAATGAGAAAAATATGCATCCAAGAACACTTTATCTAGCAAGGCTGTCATTCAGAATAGAAGGTGAGATAAAGAGCTTCCAGGAAAAACAGAAACTAGAAGAATTTGTGATCACTAAACCAGACCTGCAAGAAATATTAAAGGGGATCCTGTAAGCGAAGAGAGAGCCCAAAGGTAACACAGACCAGAAACAAACAGACAATCTACAGAAAAAGTGACTTTACAGGTAATACAATGACACTAAATTCATATCTTCCAATAATTCCTTTGAATGTAAATATACTAAATGCTCCAATCAAAAGAAACAGGGTAGCAGACTGCATAAAACAAGACCCATCAATATGCTATCTACAAGACTCATTTTATTTTTAAAAATTTTTTATTATGTTATGTCACCATACAGTACATCATTAGTTTTTTTTTTGATGTAGTGTTCCATGATACAAGACTCATTTTAGACCCAAAGACACCTCCAGATTGAAAGTGAGGGGGTAGAGAATCACTTATCATGCTAATACACATCAAAAGAAAGCTGGAATAGCCATCCTTGTATCAGACAAACTAGATTTTAAACCAAACACTGTAATGAGAGATGAAGAAGGACACTATATCATAAAAAAAGAGTCTACCCAACAAGAAGATAAAACAATTATAAATATTTATGCCCCTAACATGGGAGCAGCCAATTATAAAGCAAATTAATAACAAAATAAAAGAAACACATTGATAAAAATACAATAATAGTAGGGGACTTTAACACCCCATTCACAGCAATGGAAAGATCGCCAAAGCAGAAAATCAACAAGAAAATAAAGGCTCTGAATGACACACTGGAGTAAATGGACTTCACAGACATGTTCAAAGCATTCCACCCTAAAGTAACAGAATACACATTCTTCTCGAGGGCACATGAACATTCACCAGAACAGATCACATAGTGCGGTCAATACCAAGAGACTGGGATTATTCCCTGCATATGTTCAGACCACAATGCTTTAAAACTTGAATTCAATCACAAGTGAAAATTTGGAAGGAACACAACAAACACATGAAGGTTAAAGAATATCCTATTGAAGAATGAATGGGTCAACCAGGAAATTAAAAAGAATTTAAAAAATTCATGGAAACAAATAAAAATGAAAACACAACTGTTCAGAACCTTAGGGATGCAGCAACGGTGGTCCTAAAGGGAAGTACATAGCAATGCAGCCATCCTCAAAAAAACAAGAAAACCTAACCTTACACCTAAAAGAGAGGGAGAAAGAACAGCAAACAAAGCCTAAATCCAGCAGGAGAAAAGAAAGAATAAAGATTAGAGCAGAGATCAGTAAAACAGAAATCAAAAGAACAGCAGAACAGATCAACGAAACTAGGAGCTGGTTCTTTGAAAGAATTAAAAAAATCGATAAACCACCCGCCAGACTTATCAAAAAGAAAAAAAAATGAACTGAAATAAATGAAATCATAAATGAAAGAGAGATTGTAACCAACACTGAAGAAATAGAATTATAAGAGCATATTATGAGCAAGTATATGCCAACAAATTAGGGAATCTGGAAGAAATGGATGTATTCTTGGAAATAAACTATCAAAACCGACACAGGAAGAAATAGAAAAATTTGAACAGAACCATAACCAGCAAAGAAACTGAATCGGTAATCAAAAATCTCCCAACAAATGAGTCCAGGACCAGATGGCTTCCCAGCAAAATTCTACCAAACATTTAAGGAAAAAATAATATCCATTCTTCTGAAGCTGTTTGAAGAAACAGAAATGGAAGGAAAACTTCCAAACTCCTCCTATGAGGCCAGCATTACTTGATATCCAAATCAAAGACCTCACCAAAAAGGAGAAATACAGACTCACATCCCTAATGAACACAGATGCAAAAATTCTCACCAAGATACTAGCTAATAGGACCCAAAAGTACATTAAAAAGATTATTGGGGCACCTGGGTGGCTCAGTGGATTAAGTGTCTACCTTTGTCTCAGGTCATGATCTCAGGCTCCCGGGATCAAGCCCCGCACTGGGCTCCCTGCTCAGTGGGGAGTCTGCTGCTCTCTGTCCCTCTGCCTCTTCCCCCTGGCTTGTGCTCTCCCTCTCTCTCAAATAAATAAATGAAAACTTTAAAAAAAAAAAGGTTATTCACCACGACCAAATGGGATTGATTCCTGGGCTGCAAGGGTGGTTCGACGACTGCAATCAATGTCATACACCACATTAATAAATGGACAAGAACGAGATGATCGTCTCAATAGATGCAGAAAAAGCATTTGACAAAATACAGCATCCTTTCTTGATTAAAACTCTCCATATAGGGAACATACCTCAATATCATAAAAGCCATATATGAAAAACCCACAACAAATATCATCCTCAGTGGGGAAAAACTGAGAGCTTTTCCCCTAAGGTCAGGAACACTACAGAAATGCCCAGTCTCACCACTGTTGTTCAACATAGTACTAGAAGTTCTAGCCTCAGCAATCAGACAAAAAGAAATAAAAGGCATCCAAATTGGCAAGGAAGAAATCAAACTTTTACTCTTAGCAGATGACATGATATTCTATATGGAAAACTGAAAACACTTCACCTAAAAATTGCTAGAACTCACACAGGAATTCAGCACAGTGGCAGGATATAAAGTCAACACAGAGAAGTCAGTTGCATTTTTTTTCTCTTTTAATTTTTTTAATGATTTTTTATTATATTATGTTAGTCACCATACAGTACATTCCCGGTTTCCGATGTAAAGTTCGATGATTCATTACTTGCATATAACACCCAGTGCACCATGCAATACGTGCCCTCCTTACTACCCATCACCGGTCTATCCCATTCCTCCACCCCCTCCCCTCTGAGGCCCTCCGTTTGTTTCTCAGAGTCCATAGACTCTCATGTTTCATTCCCCCTTCTGATTACCCCCCCTTTCTTTATCCCTTTCTTCCCCTACCGATCATCCTAGTTCTTATGTTCCACAGATGAGAGAAATCATATGACAATTGTCTTTCTCTGCTTGACTTATTTCACTTTGCATTTCTACACACTAACAATGAGATTGAAGAAAGAGAAACTAAAGAATCAGTCCCATTTATAATTGCAATAAAAACCTTAAGAAATCTAGG
Source organism: Ailuropoda melanoleuca (assembly GCF_002007445.2). Taxonomy (NCBI): domain Eukaryota; kingdom Metazoa; phylum Chordata; class Mammalia; order Carnivora; family Ursidae; genus Ailuropoda; species Ailuropoda melanoleuca. The sequence continues at coordinate 63,098,984 of NC_048238.1, forward strand.
AATAAACCTAATCAAAGAGGTAAAGGATCTATACTCTGAAAATTATAGAGCACTTCTGAAAAAAACTGAAGATAACACAAAATGGAAAAAACATTCCATGCTCATGGGTTGGAAGAATAAATATTGCTAAAATGTCCATGTGACCCAAAGCAATCTACACATCCAATGCAATCCCCATCAAAATACCATCAACTTTTCACAGAGCTGGAACAAATAATCCTAAAATTTGTATGGAACCAGAAAGGACCCTGAATAGCCAAAGAAATGTTGAAAAAGAAAACCAAAGCTGGAGGCATCACAATTCTGGACTTCCAGCTGTATTACAGAGCTCTAATCATCAAGACAGCATGGTACTGGCACAAAAACAGACACATAGATCAATGGAACAGAACAGAGAACCCAGAAATGGACCCTCAACTCTATGGTCAACTAATCTTCAACAAAGCAGGAAAGAATATCCAATGGAAAAAAAAAAACTATCTCTTCAACAAATGGTGTTGGGAAAATTGGGCAGCCACATACAGAAGAATGACATATAATAAAAAAAATATTAAAAAAAAAGAAGAATGAAACTGGACCATTTTCTTACACCACACACAAAAATGAACTCAAAATGGATGAACGACCTAAATCTGAGACAGGAATCCATCAAAATCCTAGAGAACACAGGCAGCAACTTGTTTAATCTTGGCTGCAGCAACTTCTTGCTAGACATGTCTCCAAAGGCAAGGGAAACAAAAGCAAAAATGAACTATTAGGACGTCATCAAGATAAAAAGCTTTTGCACAGCAAAGGAGACGACAAAACTAAAAAACAACCCAAGGAATAGGAGAAGCTATTTGAAAATGACATATCAGATAAAGGACTAGCACCCAAAATCTATAAAGAACTTATCAAACGTAACACCCAGAAAAACAGAAAGTCTAATCAAGAAATGGGCAGAAGACATGAAAAGACATTTCTCCAAGGAAGATATACAAATGGCCAACAGACACATGAAAAATGCTCAACATCACTTGGCATTGGGGAAATACAAATCAAAAGCACAATGAGACACCACCTCACACCAGTGAGAATGGCTAAAATGAACAAGTCAGGAAACAACAGATGTTGGCGAGGATGCAGAGAAAGAGGAACACTCTTACAATGTTCATGTGAATGCAAGCTGGTACAGACATTTTTGAGAACAGTATGGAGGTTCCTCAAAGAGTTAAAAATAGAGCTACCCTATGACCCAGCAATTGCACTACTAGGTATTTATCCGAAGGATAGAAACATAATGATTTGAAGGTGCACCTGTTCCAATGTTTATAGCAAAATGTCCGTAATAGCCAAAATATGGAAAGAGCCCAGATGTCTATCCACAGATGAATGGATAAAGAAGATGTGGTATTCATATACGATGTACTATTACTCAGCATCAGAAAGGATGAAATCTTACCATTTATATTGAGGTGGATGGAGCTAGAGGGTTTTATGCTAAATGAAATTAGTCAGTCAGAGAAAGACAATTATCACATGATTTCACTCATATGTAGAATTTAAGAACCAAAAAGATTATCATAGGGGAAGGGAGGGAAAAATAAAATAAGATGAAATGAAAGAGGAAGAGAAGCCGTAAGAGGCTCTTAACTATAGGAAATAAACTGAGGGTTGCTGGAGGGGAGCTGGGTGGTGGATTGGAGTAACTGGGTGATGGGCATTAAGGAGGGCACTTGAAGTAATGAACACTGGGTGTTGTATGCAGCTGATGAATCGCTAAACTCTACCTCTGCAACTAATAATATACTATACGCTGAGTTTAAATAAAATTAAAAAATAACTCTAAGAAACAGTATAGTATGAAGAATGAAGCGTAGACTCTAGAGTCAGACTGACTGGATTTAAATTCGGCTTCTTCCTACTACAAGTTCCGTGACCTTGGGTAAATCATTTACCTTTTTTGTGCCTCCATTTCTTCATCTGAATAACAGAGAAGACAATTGGCCCAACTCACAGATTGTTGTTGGGATTAAATTAATTCAATTAAAGTACTTAGAACAGTGCCTGCAAATACTGTTAATAAATATTAGTTATCATTATTATAAAAACAGAATAAATGTTAACCCTACAGGAAAGTTCAAGGTTCTACCTAAACAGAGGAGCAAAAGTGTAATAAGTACACAAATGAGGCAGGGAAAAGCTTGAAAAAGGTGGTTAACATATGAACTTGGACCTAAAGGATGAAGAAGCATTTAACCAGTTGGCAAGGCCACTTTAGGTTAAGGGAAGAGTTTGTGCAAAGGTACAAAGGTGAGAGAAAACATGGTAATATTAAAAATAATATTTTGTTATATGTAGTATCAATACCCAGAGTACATTAGCAATGGTATTCTTATTGTCAATAGGAGCTGCCATTTCTTATATGCTTAACTCTTTTCCAGGCACTGTGTTTTATAAATATTGAATCTTTACAACACCTCTAATTCATTTATTTCCTATGGCATGCAACATTTCCTTGGAGCTCAATACTATCATCATGGTATGTTAGGACACTATTTTCTTCATTGTAAGATAGGAAAAAGCCCATAGTTTTAAGGTTGGCACAATATGATGATGATATATGACTAGAAAAAATGTATGAGGGCAGCATTTTTTTTAAATTTTTGGCATCAGCACAGTGGTAGGCTCTATGGGCCCTGAATCAGAAAAAAATTATCTTTGAATCCCTGCTCTGCCACTTACTGAATGAAGTATGTGATTTAGGTAATCTAATTAAACTCCATTAGCCTTAGTCTCCTAATCTCTATAGTGGAACTAATGGTACCTACTTCATAGGGTTATCTTAAGAACTGCATAAAATAACTAATGGGAGTACTTACCCCATTACTCCCAGCAAATACGTCATGATAGCTGCTGCTGCTGTTGTTGTTGTTATTATATTCCAAAGATAAATATCACCATATGACCTTGTACAAATGATCTTAACATCTCTGTGGTTCTTCTAGGCAGACCTAAATAAGACCTATACAGTAGTGTCTAGGTTACTCTTACCCAGCTGACTGACAGTCCCTGTGCAAAATGCAGGAGTGAGCAGACCATAAGTCTGCGTCACCACAAACTACTTTAACAGATACTGTCAAGGAGTGTACTTCATCCAAAAGTAGGGATCTTCTATAATTGCAAAGTGAAGAGATGCTCTACCACCATGTCTTACCATACAACACTGTACTCTGAAGAGTTTATATGAGGGAAGTTCTTTGACCTCTGTAGTGATTTCACAAATAAATATAACTCTATTACATGAGAAAGCTATTAAGACAAATACATACAAAACATATTTTTGTGTTTCTCCCCAAAAATACACTGGACGTTAAACTATTTCAAAATGCCAGGGAAATTTCCAGGGGATGTCTAAAATAACTATGATGTTGCTTATAAAAGAAAATGTGAAGGTTACAGCACCACTTCAGGCTACTTATGACTGCAGAACACAAGAGGCAATCACTGTCTTCAATCAGTAGGAAGACTTTTCTGAATAAGCTGGCGTGAAAAAGAGGTGTGGGAATGGGAAAGTATACACACACAAAAATAAATGAATTAAGTAGGAACACAATACAGATGACAAGGAAGGACCCATGTGAGAAAGGACTTACTTAAGATGGGTTACTGACTGTTATGTTGCAGGGCAATTTGGAAAAACAGTTAAAAATTTCAGGAAATATTTACCAAAGTAGGAAGATTTGAGAATAATGAAGATTATGGAAAAAATAGTCAAATTTAAGGACTACATGAAACATTTTTGTATCTTAGTGGCTTGGAAATATACACCTGAAACTGTGGATTCAACTGTACATAATCAAAATTATAACTGTTTAATATGTGGTATAGTATGTCAAATTTTGATCACACTATTACACATTCATGCAATATGATCCTTTATGCTTGTGGCATATCTACTTAAGTCTATTTTTAATTCATATTATACAGAAGTCAGCAAATCAAGGTAAACAAATAGAAAAAAACATGTCAGTTACCTGTATTACCATCATTTAGGGATAACCACTTCTGTGACTATTTTGGCATATACTCCTCGGAATTTATTTGCATAATATGCTGATGTACCAAAACATGCACAAAAGTGTTTGTGTGCATAAATACACATGAATATATTCACCCCTCACAATAAAAATCAGTTCAAAAATTTTACTCATAACAGAAAACTTATATAAGCAAACCTTACATTATCATTGTAACATGAAACAGCCAAGTCTCTTATATGCCATTATTTTGCCATAAAATAGAAGTTTATTAGCAAACACAAACGGCCTCTGACAACTCCCTTCACTGCCAATATCCTCTAGTACTTTGCCACTAGCTCACCCCAGCCCTTAAAAACCTCCCCACCCTCTACCTCAGGGGAGCTGAATTCAGACTGAGTCGTTCTGTCCTCTCTCTTTTTTGCAATACTCTTCAATAAAGTTTTCTTTGTCTTTTAAACTGACGCAGTCTTTCCTCTGACACCACCTTTTCACCCTAAAAAGGCATCTCATTCCTTTGTAGCAGTAGCTTTCAAACTTTCATGTGTTTCTGAATCACCTACAGGGCTTCTCAGAACATAGTTTTTGAAGTACTAGGCCAGGGTTGGGTTCTCATATATTTCCAACAAGTCTCCGGATAAGACATGGCTGGTTCCGAGACCATGTTTTGGCCTAATTTTTCCGCAAACTCTCCTAACCTTCTGAGGCCCTTGGAGGCTCAAGCACATTTGCTGTAATGAGGTCATTTCTGGAGCTGATGGAGGTGTGTTCTTCCTCACAATCTTCTCACACTCTCCTTTTAAAAATTTTTCTTGTTAATTCCAGGATAGTTAACATACAGTGTTATTTTTGTTCCAAGTGAACAGCATAGTGTTTCATCACTGAGTGAGTTTCATCACTGTACATCACTCAGTGCTCATTATTGTATATGTACTCCTTAATCCCCATCACATATTTCAGCCATCTACCTACCTACCTCCCCTCTGATAACCATCATTTTGTTCTCTATAGTGAAGAGTCTATTTCTTGGCTTGTCTCTCTCTCTTTCATTTTTCCTTTGATTATTGTTTTGTTTCTTAAATTCCACATGAGTGAAATCAGATGGTATTTGCCGTATTCTGACAGACTTATTTCGGTTAGCATTTTAATTTCTAGCTGCATCCATGGTGTTGCAAATGGCAAGATTTCATTCTTTTTATGGCTGAATGATATCCAACTGCATAAATAAACCACATCTTCTTTATCCATTCATCTATTGATAGATGGGCTGCTTCCATAAATTGGCTAGTGTAAATAATGCTGCAGTAAATGCAGGGGTGCATGTACTCCTTCAAATTAGTGTTTTGTACTTCTTGGTAAAATGCCATTACTGGATTCTAGAGTAGTTCTATTTTTTTAAAGATTTTATTATTTGAGAGTCAGAGAGAGTGTGAGAGAGAGTGAGAGAGAGCACAAGCGGGGGGAGGGGTAGAGGGAGAAGCCGACCCCCCGTGGAGCAGGTAGCCAGATGTGGGACTCAATCCCAGAACCCTGGAATCATGACCCGAGCTGAAGGCAGATGCTTAACTGACTGAGCCACCCAGGCACCCCTAATAGTTCTATTTTTAACTTTCTGAGGAACCTCTCCATTGTCTTCCAAAGTGGCCACACCAGTTTGCACTGGCACCAACAGTGCACAAGTGTTCCTTTTTTTCTACATCCTCACCAACACCTGTTGTTTCTAGAGTTGATTTTAGCCATTCTGACAGGTGTGAGGTGATAGCCTCTTGTTGTTTTGATTCGCATTTCTCTGATTTTAAGCGATACCGAGAATCTTTTCATGAGACCATTGGTCATCTTTACGTCTTTGTTGGAGAAATATCTGTTCATGTCATCTGCCCATTTTTTTTATTTAATGTTTTTTTATTATATTATGTTAGTCACCATACAGTACATCCCTGGTTTCTGATGTAAAGTTCGATGATTCATTAGTTGTGTATAATACCCAGTGCACCATGCAATACGTGCCCTCCTTACTGCCCATTTTTAAATTGGATTATTTCTTTTTTCCGGTGTTGAGTTGTAGAAGTTCTTTGTATCTTTTAGATAGGAACCCTTTATAGAATGTCATATGCAAATATCTTCACACATTCCAAAGGTTGCCTTTTAGCTTCATTCACTGTTTCCTTCACTGTGCAAAAGCTTTTTATTTTGATGGAGTCCCAGTATTTAATTTTGCTTTTGTGTCCTTTGTCTCAGGAGACGTATAATTCAGCAGATGCCAGAAAAATTACCACCTGTGCCCTCAAGAATTTTTATGGATTTGGGCCTCACATTTAGGTCTTTAATCCATTCTGAATTTATGTTAGTCTATAGTGAAACAAAAAGGTCCAGTTTCATTCTTTTGCATGCTGCTGTCCAGTTTTCCCAACTCCATTTGCTGAAGAGACTATCTCTTTCCCACTGTACACTCATTCCTCCTTTGTGAAAAATTAATTTACCATATAATTGTGGGTTTATTTCTGGGTTTTCTATTCTGTTCCACTGATCTATGTGTCTTTTTTTTGGTGAGTACCATACTGTTTTGATTACTATAGTTTATAATATAAATTGAAGCCTGGAATTATGATACAACCAGGTTTTTCTTTTTTCAAGATTGTTTTGGATTAGGGAAATGGAAATCAAAATACAATACTATATATGGAAAACCCAAACGACTGCACCCAAAACTACTAGAACTGATAAAGGAATTCAAAAAAGTTGCAGGATACAAAAGCAGTATAAAGAGAAATAAGAAAACAGTCCCATTTACAATTGCACCAAAAAGAAAAAAATATCTAGGAATGAATTTAACCAAAGATGTGAAAGATTTATACTCTGAAAACTATAAAACACTGATGAAAGAAATTGAAGAGGACCAGAGAAATGGAAAGACATTCCATGTTCATGGGTTGGAAGAACAAGCATTGTTAAAATGTCTATACTACCCAAAGCATTCTACAGAGTCAATGCAATCCCTATCAAAATGCCAACAATATTTTTCACAGAAATAAGAATAATCCTAAAATTTGCATAGAACCACAAAAGATCCCAAAGAACCAAGGCAATCCTGAAAAAGAGAAATAAAACTGGAGGTTATCACAATTCTAGTTTTTTAAGTTATACTACAAAGCTATAGTAATCAAGAGAGTATGGTACTGGCATAAAAATAAGACACATAAATCATGGAACAGAATAGCAAACACAGAAATAAACCCACAATTACATGGTGAATTAATCTTCAACAAAGCAGAGAAGAATATCCAATGGGGAAAAGAGAGTCTCTTCAATAAATGGGGTTGGGAGAAGTGCACGGTAACATGCAAAATAATGAAACTGGACCACTTTCTTATACCATACACAAAATACATTCAAAATGGATTAAAGACCTAAATGTGAGACCTGAAACCATAAACATTCTAGAAGAGAACACAGGCAGTGACTTCTCTGACATTGGTGGTAGCAACATTTTTCAAGATACATCTCCTGAGGCAAGGGAAACAAAACCAAAAATGAACTATTGGGACTTCATCAAAATAAAAAGCTACTGCACAGTGAAGGAAACAATCAACAAAACTAAAAGGCAGCCTATGGAATGGGAGAAGATATTTGCAAATGACATATGTGATAAAGAGTTAGTATCCAAAATATGTAAAGAACTTATTAAACTCAATACTGCAAAAACAAATAATCCAGTTAAGAAACAGGCAGAAGCCATGAATATACTTTGCCAAAGAAGACAGAGATGGCCAACAGGCACATGAAAAGTTGCTCAACATCACAAAACCACAATGAGGTATCACCTCACACCTGCCAGAATGGCTAAAATCAACAACACAAGAAGCAACAAGGGTTGGCAAAGATGTGGAGAAAAAGGAACTGTTGGTGGTAATGCATATTGGTGCAGCCACTGTAGAAAACAGTACGGTAGGTTCCTCAAAAAATTAAAAGTAGAACTTCCATAGGACCCAGCAATTGCACTATTGGGTATTTGCCCAAAGAATACAAAAACACTAATTCAAAGGAATACATGCACCACAATGTTTATAGCACCATTATTTTCAATAGCTAAGATACAGAAGCAGCACAGGTGTCCATCAACTGATAAATAAAGAAGATGTGGTATATATGTATATACACAATGGAATATTATTTAGTATAAGAAATGAAATCATGACAACTGCATGACAATTTCAACAACATGGATGGAGTTAGAGACTATAATGCTAAGTAAATCAGAGAAAGACAAATACCGTATGATTTCACACATATATGGAATTTACGAAACAGAACAGACAAGCAAAGGGAAACAAAGAGAGACAAAGTAAGAGACTGTTAACTAAAGAGAACAAGCTGATGGTTACCAGAAGGAAGGTGGGTGGGGGGGAATGGGTGAAATATGTGATGGGGATTAAGGAGTGCAGTTATTGTAATGAGCACTAGATGATGTATGGAATGGACGAATCACAATACTATACACCTGAAACAAATATAACACTGTATGTTAACTGTCTGGAATTAAAATAAAAAATAAGATGAATGATGTGATTTATCTCGTTTAATTTGTTGAGACTTCTTTTGTGACCTGATATTTGATCTGTAGTGGAGAATGTTCCATGTACACTTGAATATATATTCTGCTGTTTTAGGATGAAATGTTCTGAATATATCTGTTAAATCCACCTGGTCCAGTGTGTCATTCAAAGCCATTGTTTCCATGTTGATTTTCTGTTTGGATGATCTGTCCATTGATGTAAGTAGGGTGTTTAAGTCCCCTACTATTATCGTGTTACTATCGATTAGTTCCTTTACGTTTGTTATTAACTGTTTAATGTATTTGGGTGCTCCCATGTTGGGTTCATAAATACTTAACAACTGTTACATCTTCTTGTTGGATTGTCTCCTTTATTATTATATAATGTCCTTGTCTCTTTTTACAGTCTAGTTTGTCTGATATAAGTACTGCTACTCTGGCTTTCTTTCTTTTTTTTTTTTAAAGATTTTATTTATTTATTTGACAGAGAGAGACAGCCAGCGAGAGAAGGAACACAAGCAGGGGGAGTGGGAGAGGAAGAAGCAGGCTCCCAACCGAGCAGGGAGCCCGATGTGGGGCTCGATCCCAGGACTCTGGGATCATGCCCTGAGCCCAAGGTAGACGCTCAACGACTGAGCCACCCAGGCACCCCTCTGGCTTTCTTTTGACATCCCTTTGCCGGATAAATGTTTCTCCATCCCCTCATTTTTAATCTGCAGTTTCAGTAGAGACCATGGCAGGATCCTGGATTTCGACCCCTCCCCAGCAGTAATGAGACACTGGGGTAGTGTCATTGGAGGCCTAATGGAGAGTCAGGTCTCCCACCACTGCCTGAATAATGAAACCATACCCCCCTCCCATCGTGTCATGTGGGGAGCAGTAACAAGGCTCTCCTGTGCTCTTCCTAGCCAGGGTGGAAATCAGTGGAGGCCTACTAGATAGCCTACACTATAATCACTCTGCAGTAATGAGGAAGTTCTCCAACCTCCAGGTGCCAGCAGAGGGCAAGTGGGGAACTGCCACGTCCCTGGCTAATAAGGTGGCACCCCCTTTCCCCACCAGAGCAGTGTCAGAGGAGGCCTGCTAAAACAGAATAAGATCCAAGTCCCATTACAGAATAATAAAAATGCCCATGTATCAATCCCAAACTACTCATTATACCAAGAAATAGAAAAACCTCAACTTGACTGAAAAAAGACAACTGACAGATGCCAACATGACACAGCTGTTGGAGTTAAGTAAGATTTAATGCAGCCATCATAAAAATGCATTAGTGAGCAATTATAAACCTGCTGGAAACAAATGAAACTATAGACCATCTCTGGAAAGAAAGAGAAAGCCTCAGCACATAGGAGATTTAAAGAACCACCAAATGGAAATTATTAAACTGGAAAATACGATAATTAAATTTTAAAAAACCTTCAGTGGATGGGTTCAACAGAATGGAATGGACAAAGGGAAGAATCAGTGAACCTGAAAGTAGAACCATGGAAAGGATACAATATGAAATGAAAGAAAATAGCCTACGTAAAAATGAACAGAAGCACATGTAATTTGGGCTCTTCTTGCTCTTTGTACTAGCTTAGTATTGTTATTACTTTGGCTATATTCCTTTGTATAATCCATTGTCCCCAGCATGATGTATTCCTCTTAGTAGGTATAGCATTTTTCAAAAGATTTTACTTATTTATTTGATAGAGAGAGAGAGAGAGCGAGCACAAGCAGGGGGAGCAGCAGGCAGAGGGAGAGGGAGAAGCAGGCTCCCACCAGGGAGCCAGACATGGGGCTTGGTCCTGAAGGCAGATGCTTAACTGACTGAGCCACCCAGGAACCCTTAATAAGTATTTTTGAATAAAAAAAAATGAACAGAGCCTCAGAGACATGTGGAACTATATAGTGAAAGTTCTAATAGTCACATCACATGCATCCCAGAAGAAGAGGAGAAAGAGGATAAGGCTGAAAAGTATTCAGAGAAAAAAAGGATGAACATTTCCTGAATTTGGCAAAAGACATAAACCTGCAAATTCAAGAGGCTGCATAAATGTCAAATAGAATAATTCCAAAGAAATCTATGCCAAGATACATCGTATTAAAATTTAAAAATTAAAGACTAAGAAAAATCTTGAAAGCAGCCTGGGGTGGGGGAAACACATTACCTACAGTGAGAAAAACAATTCAAATAACAGATTTCTCACCAGAAACCATGGAGGCCAGAAGGAAGTACAGCTTATCATGGACTACTACTCCGTAATAAACAGGAATGTACTATTGATACATGCAACAAGTTGGGTGAACCTTAAGAAAATTATACTGAGGAAAAAAAAAACTCAAAAGATTACCTATCGTTTTAAATAAAAAAAAAGAAAAAGAATTAAAAAGAAAAAAAAGATTACCTAATATGTGATTCATTCTATATGATATTGTCAAAATGATAAAATTACTGAGATAGAAAAGAGATTATGGTTGCCAGGGATTAGGTAGCTACTGTGGGGATGGAGGGATATAGCTATGGCTATGAAAGGGCAATACAAGGGATCCTTGTGGTGATGGTCACAAGAATCTATACATGTGATAAAATCACATATGCACATTATAACAATGTCAAACTCCTGTTTTGACATTGTACTATAATTTGGTAAAATATAACTACTGGAAGAAACTGGGTGAAGGGTACATGGGGCTTCTCTGTACTATCTTTGCAAATACCTATGAATCTATAACTGCAAAATAAAAAAGAACACCTATACACTTTGACCCAATAATTCCACTCAAAGAAGGTTTTAAAAAATAATGGAATTTCACAAATATTTGTTTATTAGGCTGGCTGTTTTTTACAGGACTATGAAGTAAAAATTTACGAAACTCTTAATCTCAACAGCATAGGATTAAATAAAATTGGATACCCACAATCACTGAAAATATAGACATGCAAAAAGTTTTTTGTTGTATTAAGTCTTTTTAAAAAGCAGATTATAAAACAATATATAAAATAGTATTGCACAATTATGGAAATATATATGTGTACATATATAAAATCAAGATAAAGAAACACACACCAAGTGTTTATGATCTATGGGTAGAAGGATTATAGTAATTTTACTTCTTTATATCTTTTGAACTGTCAATAGTGAGTATGTATTATTAGACTGGACACACAAAATATTTCACACAGAAAAATAAATTTATAAAAAGAAATTTACAAAAATATTCACAAACATAAAATAAATGTAATTTAGAAAACCAAAGATGAGTGTAGCTTTATTTTATATCTAAGATACTAACACAGATAAAAAGACATGGAAAAAACCAGTTAAGGTAATAGGGAAAAATAATGTGTCATGGTAAAAATTTACTTAATTCACAAATCACTACAAAAGGTGGCAAACAATCAGTGAGCTACTTTTCAAACTGAAATTTAGGATTACAGCAATAAGGGACAAGTTCTCTTCACCCTCCCTGCTGGCAAACAAGCTCCCAATTCTCTCTGTTTAACCACATTTCTGACATCTTTTAGTAAGTAGTAGTTCTACACTTGAAGACATAGTCATGTTTTCATTGACCATGCCAAACCAGATTAGTCTTCCGCTTCTCATAATTCATGTTAACAGTTTGAATAAAACTTAATATAAATTTACAGAATTTTAAAATATCTAGCTAATGACATCGTTGCTTCCCTCCTATGAATCTCTACAGTCCACTGTTTGTTGGTAACTCTCTTGTGGTACTTTCATATTTTGCCTCTTACGGCTACTTTTGTGTTTGTCTTATCTGTCCCACTAGATGGAGTCCTCTAAGGTCAGGCCTATGTCATACTCATCTTTACCTATCCTGAAATGTCTAGCAGAATATACTGCGCACAGTTAATACTGTCTTGTTCTACTAGATGTGCGTAAGATTATGAACATTTCAAATCAGGCATGCCACCCTCTGCTTTTTTGTAATCCCTACAGTACACAGTTTAGGTCTAGGCATAATGATATCCAGTGTAACCTTACTGACTTCTACTTAGTGAAACACCTTTAAGAAATATGTTCTACAAGGCATGGTATCTGACAGTGTTAGAGACAGAAATTTTGATACATACTGGTAAAAGAACATAAAGTAGTACCTAACTTCAGACTCATAAAAAAATAAGAGGATTTACATATGGCAGAAGTTCATAAACTGGATTAAGAATTCTAAGGAAAAGCAAAGAAGGAAACTAGCAGCAAAGAACATGAATTTTGTGAAAGTATGTATCTAATAAGCTTAAGTAAAATTACAGAAAGAACTGGAAAGTCACAGAAATTCTTTCACTGGAGGGTTTATAAATTGTGCCTATGAAGATTTAGCCACAAAGATGATTAGAGGCAAGGGGAAGGTATAAAATGACTTACTATATGAACATAAAGTGTGTGAACAAATAGTGTGAATAGAAAAATATATGGCAAAACTATAAACAGAACCCAGACAACTTTATGAATGGCTGCCCCCATTTACTTCCTAAACACAAGACAACCAGATTCTACTGTGCTTACATGTGCCTTTCATGCATGTCATTGTTGAAGGACACAACTCAATGACCCGAACAGCAAAAGTTCCTGGCTCCTCTCCCGGTACTGTCAAAATGGAAATCTAAAAAGTGGAAACAAAATATTAGATGCAGCTGGTAGATCTCATTTTCATTCTTCTATCATTAGAGTGTAGTTAACTTTCAAATTGAGTGTCTTTTTTCAAACTCTACTGCTGTTGGAAAAAATTTAACTTACAAGAGTTTAATTTAGAATAGAATTTGAAACTTGTAACATGAACATGTGTCCGAACATCGAATTTCTGCTTTATATATTTATATATCATATACATTGCATTCATGTAATTCATAGACAATAAATATTTCAAATTATCTTTAATGTTTAATTCTTCACTTATTTTCAAAGGATTCAATTATGACATTATTTCTGAAGTATATACACTTCAGTATTTGAAAACAGTTCATATTAAATCAATTTTGATTATTCATAATGGCTAAAAGCAGATACAGAGCACTAAAATTTAAAAATGTTAAAAATCCTAAAGATACTGAAATAAGCAAAGTATTTGGTCAACATATACCAAAGTACAGCTGAACATATACCAAAATATTTCAAAATGAAAGTCTTCAAATTAAGGATTCCATTAATAAAATTAGAAACCCAGAATTTAAAGTGGAAAATTATTTTTAAGTAATGTTTATTGACATGCAGTATACTGACATGCTATAGGTACTACTAATATATTACATAGCTTTATACTTACAACTTTAAATGACCATCAGGTCAATGTTTCTCTATAAAACCAAAAGTTTCAATATGAATTCACAATATTCTTCAATCTAAGGAAACTATATCCTTTCATATATAAAATACTTGCCAAAAGGTTAAGTTCTATCTGCGAGCACTAAATGCCTAGATTTTGACTGGTGATGTCAAATTGATAACCCACACAGGAAATGCCTACGAGTTTTCAAAACAGAAATTCTTTTGATAACCCTGACTGTTCTACTATCATATTCCTTGTAAGAACATTTTTGGGCTTAATATGTCTCAAAAACTGTGTTCTCCATACCCCTCTTAACCCCCTTATGCTACTGGCTGTCCATGATACCAAATGTTGTCCTTTGAAGAGAGAGGAGCCACTAAAACATGTATCTAATGTTGTACAATAATTATCAAATGATTATGACTAAAAACATGTGCATAACTGGAAAGGTATCTTAGGGACTGCACCAACATGTAAGTTCAGGCATACCACATTTTACTGCACTTCACTTTACTGCACTTTGCAAATATTACATTTTTTTTTCAAATTGAAGGCTGGTGGCAACCTTGCACTGAACAAGCCTATTGGTTTTTTCCAAAGGCATTTTGCTTACTTCATGTCTCTATGTCACAATTCTCACAATATTCAAACTTTTTCATTATTATATTTGTTATGGTGATCTGGGATCAGTGATCTTTGATGTTACTATTGTAATTGTTTAGGGGCTCCATGAACTGTGCAAATGTAGAACAGCATTCTGACTGTTCCACCAACCAATCATTCCCCAGTCTCTACCCTCTCCTTGGGCCTCCTTATTCCCTGAGACGTAGTGCTACTGAAATTAGGCAATTTAATAACCCTATAATGGCCTCTAAGTGTTCAAATGAAAGGAAGAGTCACACATCTCTCATTCTATATCAAAAGCTAGAAATAACTAAGCTTAGTGAGAAAGGCACATTGAAAGCTGAGATAGGCCAAAAGCTAGGCCTCTTGTGCCAAACAGTTAGCCAAGGTGTAAATACAGAGCAAAAGTTCTTGAAGGAAATTAAAAGTGCTACTACTCCAGTGAACATAAGAATGGTAAGAAAGGGAAACAGCCATATTGCTGATATGGAGAAAGTTTCAGTGGTCTGGATCAAACCAGCTAAAACATTCCCTAAACCAAAGCCTAATCCAGAGCAAGGCCCTAACTCTTTTTAATTCTATGAAGGATGAGAGAGGTGAGAAAGTTACAGAAAAGTCTGAAACTCAGCCAACGTTGGTTCATGAGGTTTAAGGAAAGAAGCCATCTCCATAAAGAAGTGCAAGGTGAAATAGCAAATACTGATATAGAAGCTGCAACAAGTTATCCAGAAAATGTAGCTAAGATAATTCATGAAGGTGGTACACTAAAGTACAAATTTTCCAGGTAGATCAAACAGTCTTCTATTGGAAGAAGATGTCATCTAGGACTTTCATAGCTAGAGAGAAGTCAGGACCTGGCTTCAAAGTTTCAAAGGACAGGCTGACTCTCTTATTAAAGGCTAATGTAGCTGGTGACTTTAAGTTGAAGACAATACTCAAATTACCATTACAATAATCCTAGGTCCTTTAAGAATTATGAACCATGGACTCCAGGAAACAAACTGAGGGTTTGGTGGGGGGGGAATGGGCTAGCCCGCTGAAGGGTATTAAGGAGGGCACGTATCGCATGGAGCACTGGGTGTTATACGCAAACAATGAATCATGGAACACTACACCTCAAAAACTAATGAAGTACTGTATGGTGACTAATATATCATAATAAAAAAAAAGAATTATGTTAAATCTACTCTCCCTGTGCTCTGTAAATGGCACAACAAAGCCTGGATGACATAGCCATCACTGCTGTGCAGCCAACTGACCATGAGAAAGGTCACTCTCCAACTCCTCACAGTTATTACTGTATACCCTTCCTTAAGCTTTAACTTTTTAAGCACTCTTGTATCCTCATTCTCAGGAGATGACCTCACTTTGTAATTTAAAGAGTAAATGGAGGGATGCCAGGGTGGCTCAATTGATTAAGTGTCTGCCCTTGGCTCGGGTCCTGATCCCAGGGTCCTGGGATCAAGCCCTGAGTCAGGCTCCCTGCTCTCCCTCTCCCTCTGCCCCTCCCCTGCTTCTGCTCTCTCTCTCGCTCACTCTCAAATAAATAAATTAAATCTTAAGAAAAAAGAGTAAATGGATCCTATCAGATGGGAACTCCCAAACCTACGAACAGTCCTGCATTCATCCTCTTATTTCAAGGTGTCTTATATCTCATCTAAGGGCAATGCTTTTTACCTGTTCTCTGAATCCCATCCTCCCTAGCCTTTACCTGGACCTTGCTGCATTAATTGTCTTCCTTTCCCCCTGGGTATCTTCAACCTTTCCTTACCTCTTTACTAGCTCCACTGCATCAGCTGAAATATACACAAATCTTTTAAAGAAAAGCCCTCTTCACTTCTACATCTATCTTCAGGAATCACTTCCTCTTTACTACTCTTTGCAGTTCAGCTTCTACAGAATTGTCTCTATTTCCCCTCTTAACTTTAATGCCTCCCTGTCATTCTTCAACACACTCACAAAGCTTGTAATTTACTGGAAGATACAGACAAGTTAACTGGCAACTATAGGACAGTGTGAGGACAGAGATGCTATCATGGTTAGCACTGTCTTCAGATCTCAGCACACTGGATGGCATGGAAAAGACACTCACTGTTTACTGAATGAATAAAGTATTTATGCTCATATGCATAGCAAACATTTGTTTTATGTATCAGAAAGCTTCTAACTCAAGGAATTTTTGGAACCTATTTTTAGCAGTACCATACAGAGAAAGTCTGAGAATCATACTAAGCAAGCTGATTTTATCAGTCACTGTGTAATATGATCAGGAGAAGGGGGCATGCTTCTTGGAAATTTAAGAGTTCAGACTGAGGAGCACCTGGGTGGCTCAGTCATTAAGCGTCTGCCTTTGGCTCAGGTAATGATCCCAGGGTCCTGGGATCAAGCCCCGCATCAGGCTGCCGGCTCAGCGGGAAGCCTGCTTCTACTGCCCCCGCTCCCCCAGCTTGTGTTCCCTCTCTCTCTCTGTCAAATAAATAAAATCTTAAAAAAAAAAGTTCAGACTGAGAAAAAAACATAGGCATAAAGACATTCCTATAGAATTGGTAGTGAGGAGAAGGAAGAGGTACTGAAAGACCAATGGTGATGAGGAAACATTAGAACCAGAAATGTGTGCTAATACTCATTCACACCAGGACTAATGGTGAGTTTAACACCACTATTCTAGGGTGGGTTACCATAAAACCTTTTCCTCCAAGAGTTTTCAATGTATTCTCTGGAGATTCTCTTTTTCTTCCCAAAACAATATATTCTCAATTTCACAGACTAGCTATCAAAAACTAGGATGTAGTCCAATTTCCACAGAATCAAAATATTGCATAAGATGTAATTATTTGTCCTGCTGGACAGAAATCTTTAAGAAACCAAGATTATTACAGAACTGACATTATGTATTTTTTTAAAAAATGCATTAAATACCTTAGCACATATGCCTTAATACATTTCATTTTACCAATATTAATTTATACATAATACCATGTAGATTAGGTTAGCAACGTTTATTAGAAAGTACAGGACTAAAATTACCTGTTGATCTGAATCCGTTTTTAGTACAGATCTATCTGTAATCAGGACTGACCTGGAGATCTGCCTGTAATGCACAAAACAGTTAATCAGTGATTCAGATTCCACAGGCTCAGCTCATGATCTTGCATGGGGCTCCCTGCTCAGTGGGGAATCTGCTTCTCCCTCTTCCTTTGCCCCTCCCCCACTCATGCCTTTTCTCTCTCTCTCTCTCTCTCTCAAATAAATAAATGAAATCTTACATTAAAAAAAAAAGGAAAGGAGGATATGTGACCTGCAGATCAATCCCAGCTGACACAAAGGAGTCAAAATTAGACTGGACTCCCCTACAACCAGACTCAGTGGATATATTGCATATACCTTTGGTTTGGTACACATTTGCATCTAACTTGAAGAACACAGTTATACAGAAGTGTCAATATAATCACACAGATAAATTTTCCAATGTTTCACCTTCCCTTGGACAGTGGGTGGAGGGGTGTCTTACCGATATTGTACATGTGAGCATGTGTTCTCAGAAAAGTAACTGTCCTCCACAAGGAAATGCTTAGAGATTATTCTCTGACCAAACTGATCTATGATTGCTTTACATCTACAAAGAAGATAAACATAGCAAAAAAGTTCTCATTAATGATTACACAATTGAAAAAGAAACAATCAGCTACAATTTTTAATCTGAAACCAATTTCTTGGAAGACAAAATTTAAAACAGTATACAATTTCACATTTTGACATCAAACTGCCACTAAATTACAGAATATATATTCTTGTTGCTACTTTGAAACCTTTACAACTATAAGCATAGGATACAATTTAAATTTATTTTGAATACCATTAATAAGAATGTTAGTGTAAGTATTACAGTATAAGCATAAGCTTTCTAATGTTTAAGAATATAGAAGCTTTTCTTCTGTTTAGAAAACAGGCTTTTTTCCCCTTAACAGATCTAAGAAAAGGAGAGAAAAGTTGATTAAATATCTTGTTATATCATTCACAATCTGTAAAAGTCACTAAAGCCTTTTTATTTTTGTTAAGTGTTGCTTTCTCTTTTGTTCAAGAATAGCCATCTGGTCACACATGTGATAATGTTTTAAATAAAAAAAGAGGGATAAAGCTTCTTTTAATATGTTTCTACTTTACTTCAAAGGATGACCACAAAAAGATTTCTTTCAAGTGCTATTTCTAAATAAGGAAAACACTTATACATGGACACTATCAGGTCTCTGTCATGTGATATGTGTTGGGACAATGAATCATATAGAACCCTCCATTGACCTTCTTTCAATGTGTCTAGATAAAAGGATGAAAATTAGAATCCATCTCCTTGCAGTGCCACAAGTTATAAATGTACTTTATAGGGCTCATTATCCAAACTAATGGACTAAGGGCAACATCCTTGAAATGGACTTACCAGTACTGACAAAGCCAGTATGCAATATTTCAGGAATGATATGCAAATGGCTGCATGTTTGCCATATCTTTTTAGTATGAAAACATCACAATTTAATTTTGTCACAGCTTCTCCTTTTGGGATCAGAATTATTTTATTAGAAATACGTCTGTATGTTATTCCTCGTAAAATGCAAGCAAATAATTTCAAACTTCTACCATATTTTAAATATACTGATATAAATTAAAATATGCTACATCACTCTAAAAATAAGCCAAATAAGAGATATTTACCAGGCATAAAGGCATTAAAAATAAAATGATGAACACCCAACACCAACAGTAAGAAGAATTTAATATGTATTTCTTAAACGCAGACTATGATATGTTTATTCTTGAATAAATGATATGCCATTGTTGTCAGGACAGACTGTGATATCTCATGTTAGATATACATACTATATATTTTAACCAATTAACCACATATTAACACATGTTATATTATTACTTATGTGATTTTTTTCCTATCTCACCTCCAATTCCTTTCTCTTCCCCAGTTATGTTTCTATGCATATGTCCTCACATTTCATTAAACTAGAGCTTTGGCCTTATAAAATACTTAACTAAATAGATATAAGATATTTATACCTAGATACAGTATTTTCCAAAATAATTACTTAAAAACTGAAAAGATAAGTTACTTACTCACTATCCTGTTTTAATACATTCACATACAATTTAAAACACAAGGTACTTTAGGCAATGGAGGAGAGAAATCTGCTGATCCATCATTAAACACTGATCCCTACTTGTCTTGGAAGCACTGACAACCCTTTTCTTACCTTTAAGTCAGAAACTATAGAAGTCAAGAGGGAATAATCCGGGCAGAAAAAAAGAGGGTGTTATAATCTATACCTTAATAGGGATTTGGGTTATTCAGATTTATCATTTATCAAAAACTCAGCTACTGAGTACTTAAGATTTGGGCACTTCACTGTATGTAAATTTTACATCAAAAGAAAAGGCTATAAATAAATATTAAACTCTTAATGATAGGCATGCCAAGGCATTTAGGGGAAATTGTACTAATCTCTGGAATTTACCGTGAAATTCTTTAAAAAAGTGAACAGATGGCTAGAGGAATAAATATTTCGGTAGATATATGATTAAGCAAGTAATATATTAAGATGTTTATTGTAGAATCTAGGTTGTGGATACACAAATATTCACCCTGAAATTCTCTCAACACTGGTATAGATTTGAAAATTTTCATCATAAAATGTTGGAAAAAAATTGGTGGGGATGGAGGAGTGGTGTTAGCATAAATCTCAGACTGTAGTCTAAGTCTTTGCAAAGGATTTCCATTTAAATAAACCACACCATTAAACCTGGCCCTCAAGCTAGTGGAGACCTTCTTGTTTTATAGGCTTCCAAACACTAACAGGGCTGCTTCAGTGGTAGCTATATCCTTGGTGACAGGGAGAAATTGGTTTCAGATGCAATGGTATTAGAAAGAACTACTGGTACCACTCAAAAGGGAGGTAAGGGCGCATGAGGATTAGGGAGTTCAGCTATGCAAGGTCAATATACCAATAAATGCGTCTACTTATGCTGAAGCTTCTAAATGAAATAGTGATTCTCAGAGGAGGCGGCGGAGGAGGAAGAGGAAGCAAATCAGAATCACACCTGGGGGACTTTTTCAAATTATAAGTACCCCTGGAGATTCTGATAAACTCCCAAATCCCGGGGAAGAATCACTGTCGAGCGTGCCACTGCACCGTTGTAGTTTTAGGCTGTGCTAGGTAGAGAAAAGTCAAGAGCTATTGCTACAAAAAAAAAAAAAAAAAAAGTGACTTCAGCAGAAATTGATGTGATGGTCACATATGCCCAATCTGGTAGATGATGGTAACACAACTCACCTGATAGTCTCACTCTGAAGTACTAAGGCTCTAGGCCTGAGCAAGGCTGTTCAAACCGAAGCATGTATTAAGTAAGGAATAAGATTTGTTTTCCCCCTGATACTTGACTTACTGTCATATATTAGGCCTAATTAGGAGAACAATGAAGAAAGGAATATTAATTTGGGACCTAGACTTAGACTTCATATTATAAAGATTAATATAAAAAATTAGATGACACTTAAGTGATGGTAAACAGCAAAATGAAATAGTACTGCCAGAGACATTAAAACATCCTTTCACATAAACCTGAGGAAGCCATGAAGGATTAACAGCATTCTGGATTTAGTTGAGGGCCTTGCTGAGCCTCATAAATAGTAAACTGAGGAGGAACATGATAGGAGTTCTCAATTACAGAGAAACAAGGACCAGGCTGATCCTAAGAATCACTGAGGCCAGACAGAGCTGAGTTTTCTAAATCAAAAATCACAACAGTTATTCAATTCTTGGTTCAATGGCATGAGGACATATACAGCAAAATGATAAGAAAGAAAATGCTCAGCAAGATGAAAACTCTTTATCTGGAATTTGGCACAGAAGAGAAATATAACACAACAGGTATCCAATCACTACGATTTTCAGAATATCCCAACTAACTGTATGATAAGAAATGCAGAAATCACATGAAATAATAAAAGAAAAAACACATTAAGAAAATTAGAAGATCCCCAATCACTGAAGGAAACAAAATAATTCTATTCACTACACCTTTCCATGCTTTCTAAAACACATTAGTAGTTCGAATGTGACCTCTTAAATAAAACCATTCCAAAATGCTGATCATTTATTTTTCTCGGGTAAAAATCTACTCCAATAGTTTCAAATACCATTAACAGACAGTTAAGTCCAAATCTATGGTTCTGTGTTCTGACCAATCCCAAGCTTTGTATCCATATTTTTAACTGTGTCTTATCTATTTCTTTCTGGATAGACTCCAAACCCTTTTTAAACCTAGCACACCCCTGGGGCACCTGGGTGGCTCAGATGATTAAGTGTCTGCCTTCACCTCAGGTCATGATCTCCAGGTCCTGGGATTGAGCCCCACATCAAGCCTCACACCGGGCTCCCAGCTCCCTCTGCCTCTCCCTCTCCCCCTGCTCATGCTCTCTCTGTATCTCTTTGTCTCAAATGAATAAATAACATTTTTTAAAAAAATAAGTAAACCTAGCATACCCCAAACTGAGTTCATCATGACTCCTCACCTGTTTCCTCCCTTGGAATACCTATCTCATGTAATGACATGACCAGTAGTTAGCTTCCCTAGCTCAGAAACTTTCTTTCCATATCTAATATGCTACTCAATTTTGATTGTACCTTATAAAGATTTCTTGAAACTAGCTTCTTCTCTTCATCTCTACTATACTGCCTTAGATTTGTGTTTAGTCTAATAAGGTAATGGACTGCTAGCAAGTCAGTAGCTCATTTGTTTCATTTGTTTGATGTAAATGACAGCATAACCATCATGTGCCAAGCACTCCTAAGATAAAGAATAAAAATATCTTATCCTTGGGGCGCCTGGGTGGCTCAGTCGTTAAGTTTCTGCCTTTGGCTCAGGGCGTGATCCCAGGGTCTGGGGATCGAGCCCCGCATTGGGCTCCCTGCTCCACTGGGAGCCTGCTTCTTCCTCTCCCACTCCCCTTGCTTGTGTTCCCTCTCTCGCTGGCTGTCTCTCTCTCTGTCAAACAAATAAGTCAAATCTTAAAAAAATTTATCTTATCCTTAAGGAGCCCCCAATATAATGAAGATTCAGACACAGGCACTGTAAGATAATACCCAAGTCCAGGGATAAGACATGAGGACAAGACATATGAGAGTACTAAGGGAAGGTATCTAACTAAGCTTAGGGGGGAAAGGTAGAGGATCAGGGAATGCTCCTCAGAGAAAGTGATAACATTAGCTGCTTTTTAAAGGATAAAAACTAGTTAAGCAAGCAAATAAGAACATTTCAGGTAGAAAGGCAGAATTTGCAGGGGTACAGAGGCAAATAAGAAAAGCACAGGGAACCACATACAGTTCAATGTTAAATGACAATAAAATGGAAGCAGGGAGGGAAGAGAGATGAGCTTAGAAAGGCAGGCAGAGACCAGATCCCAGAGCCTCACATGTCATGTAAAAGGGTCTTACACTTCATTCGGAAGTGATATAAAGCCACAGAAGCTTTTTACACAGGGAGGGACAAAGCTAGATCTGCATAGCAAAAAGATCTCAATGTGTACTTATTATTTTTTCTTAAATGTCCCCAAGTAGACTCTAAGCTCCATGCAAACAAACACCACAATTGTCTTGTTCTCAGCTATACTTCTAGTGCATGGGACACAGAAAGTAACTAATACTTGTTACATGGATGGCTGAATGGATGGATAGACAATGGAAATATTTGGTGCATGTGAACAGTGTGTAGACAAAACCAAAGATTCAGAATCTCTGATTTAGGAGAAAAAAGAATCTCTTATCATCAAAGTGTTTCTTCCAAATCACTGTCAGAATTAATAAGTTAAAGTAGCAAATCTAATCTTGTTATATACCCACTTAAAACCACCATTGATCACAGTCCAAAGTCCTTAGCTTGGGCACAGAAGGATCTTCAGGATATATCTCCTCCATGGGATTCCAAAGTATCTCATTACATTAACAACTCCAACTAGCTAACATGTATTGAGCTCTGTTACAAATGGTTCTACCTGCTTTATCTGTTAATAATCATAATCACCAAATAAGGTAGTTACTGCCATGCCCCATTTTATACAGAAACTAGAGCACATGGAGGTTAAACAACTTCTAAAGCCCATTCAGTTAGTAAGTGGGGAAGCCAGGAAATAGACCTAGGTCTATCTGACCTTACAGACTGCACTGTTTATTGCTCTCTTTGTACATGAAGGCAAGGTATGTTTTATTCATCTCGTTATTCCCATAGCAACTAGCATGGATCATGGAGGTTAAATGTATAGAATATTATCACTACAATTTTGCAAATGAGACATGCTAAAATCAGAAATTCAGCAATTTTCCTACAATGACTAATGGTAGGATCAGTCACCCCACATGCTCTAACATACTATTCATCACTAACTTCCAAGTATCTGGAAAAGGTATAGTTACTCCTGACATCAGAAAAAAGACATCTCCAAGAAATAGTCACAGCAGGAATTCTAGTAAGTGAGACAGTGAAGTAAAAAAGAACAGTAGCTGAAGTGATTCGATTCAGACTACTGGTTACAGACACATCTAGTCCAAGGTCATCCATACCCTACCCAGTATCAAATACTATACTGCTAAATGGCCAAATCTACTTTATAGGAGTTTTACCTAGTCAGCACAGCTGCAAAGAAAAGGAAAGCTGCTCAACAAGAGCACTTAGTGTTTCTAGAAACAGTCAAAAGAGTGGTTCAGAATTAGAATTTAGTGACAGGGTACATAAAAGAATTGCTGATATCTACGTCCTCTGAAAACTGAAAAGCAGAGCCAATGGATAATATAGCAAAGAGAGCACAGTCAATGTGGCTCTCAGGAAAAGCAAACCAAACAAAAATGAAAAATAAGACCTATCTGAAAATAAGTATGGTTAATAGTCTATATTTCTTCTTTCAAAGTTTGTACAATACTTTGATGTGTTCAATGCTATGATCATTTATGCTTCTACAGCTTTACTCAATGGATGGTGAAAAGAAAGCACCAAAAGATCAGTTTTTTAAGATTCATTTATTCATTTAACACATAGCTACTGAGTATAATGGGTGATACAAACCTGCTATGCTTCCAGACATACAGTCATGAGATCGGGCCTTTTCTTACATAGAACTTACAATCATACAAGAAGACCTGGCTTAGGGGGCCAGGGAAGGGTTCTGATCTAGTCTGTGGAATCAGGAAATAAACTTAGACCTCAGAACTCAAGCATGAGTAGTTCTTAGCTACACCCAAGGGAATGCCGAGTGTTCCACACAGAAAAACAGGAAAAGAGAAGCAATCTAAGACCATAAGGAGACAAATGCAAATCTTTGCTGATTTCTTTATTAATATTCTAATTACACTTAGAATAAACATGTGTTTAAGTCAACCTGGACTCCTTAAAAAGAAATGTGTGCTGGATATGTCTAAATATAAGTTCAAGATTTTTCCCTCAAAAAATTATCCCTCACTTTATATTCAAGTCCTGACAAAATAACTCCTATTGATATGGGAAACTAAGGCAAAAGAAATGTAGCTTAATTTAAAATCTCCTTACAGCTTGCAGCCCACTGATAGGTACCTGAAGCATGCAGAGCGTGACCTTCCTCAATGAACTGGTGGCTGCCTTAGTGCCTTAATGTTTAAAAGTAACTTTATCTTGGCAGCAGCTGGCCCCTCAAGGTCCTGATAGCCTTACTTCCAGATTCCTTGGAGACTTGTGCTATCCCTAATCCCCACTAATAAAAAATTTTTACAGTCATTCCTCACAATCTCAGTATAGCTCTTTCTGCCCACAGGTCTTGTCTCATAAATAGGGAAGGGGCTAAGGTATAGGCAGTAGAGAAAGGAGGCCCCTGACTCTCCTGACTAGACTCTGAAACTATTCCTGGCAGGTGGAGACGCTGTGACTGAGCTGAACAAGAGATAAGGTAACAAACCAAGATGGCGTAAGAATCTCAAAGAAACAAGCTTCCCAGCCAGTTCTCAATAAAAGACTGCCGCTAAAAGCCCTCAGCGGCAACCCATTCAGGTCCCCTCTCACTCTAGAGAGTTTTCTTTCCTTTCCGCTCTCACCTTCACTTTTTTTTTAAGATTTTATTTATTTATTTGACACAGAATGAGAGGAGAGATCACAAGCAGGGGGAGTGGCAGAGGGAGAAGCAGGCTCCCGGCTGAGCAGGGAGCCCGATGTGGGGCTTGATCCCAAGACCCTACCCAGTATCAAATACTATACTGCTAAATGGCCAAATCTACTTTATAGTAGTAATGAACTCCTGGCTGAGCCACCCAGGCGCCCCTGCTCTCACCTTCACTTAATAAACTTTCACTTAATAAAATTTCACCCGTTTGCGTCCTAGAGATTCATTCTTCAACTCTGTGAGACAAGAACCCTGTAATCCTGCACTATTACTGGTAGCTCTCTTTAAGTATTTGACTTTGAACATGAAAGTAGTGTTTGGGAAAGATAAATTAGCCCCAGTCAACTTTAATCAATGCTAGCTTTAGATATTTATAGAGACTATTTGACCTGACAGAATGGGATTTTTATTAAAAAGACAAAAAATTATAAATTTGGTAATTATTAGTGAAGGTATGAATTTACAATTTTTTAAGTATTGGTGGTCTCTTAAATAAAACTTTTAAAGATCACTTAAGCAATACACTATCGTGAGAAACTGGAGATATGAATACTATGAATGCAGGTCAAATTTAAAAATTGTTCTACTCTTGGGGCACCTGGGTGGCACAGCGGTTAAGCATCTGCCTTCGGCTCAGGGCGTGATCCCGGTGTTATGGGATCGAGCCCCACATCAGGCTCTTCCTCTATGAGCCTGCTTCTTCCTCTCCCACTCCCCCTGCTTGTGTTCCCTCTCTCGCTGGCTGTCTCTATCTCTGTCGAATAAAGAAATTAAAAAAAAAAATCTTTAAAAAAAAAATTGTTCTACTCTTAAGGAAGTAAATAATTATGGCTTGGAATAAATGTTCAAGTAAGAGAATCACAAGCAGAATCCTAAATGGCTGTTATCTTAAACAACCAAGATGGACAATAAAAAAAAATATTCATTGGAAAACTGGAGGTCTAATAAAATAATAATATGATAGTCTAAGTAGACATTTTGCTATTTCATTTATATCGACAGAAGTTTTTTTTGATGTCTTACTGGGACTGAAGATTACCTAGTATTTAAGAGTGGTCTACATTTAAGCTTACAAATCACGTTAGGATAATTTATTTATAAACGTTAAGCAAAACCTAAGTACTTTTATTAATATAGTCAAAGCACGTTATATATGGGAGGAAACTCAATGATTACTGGACAGTCCATCTAACTCATCTTACAGATACAGGAACTGGTGCAGAGAAAAGTGACTTGCTCACTGTCATTCACGGCAGTGATGGAGTTCCAGGTCTTCTCTCATTCAAGGGCTACCTGACCCTGCATGCCTTAGGAGTTATTGGGCAATAATTGTTATGTTTGAGGTCTTTCCATGAAGACATAAAAGAAAATGTTAAGTAAGTAGCAGTATGTCTGCTATTTAAAATTCAGGAGAAGAGCCTGATTGCTACTCAGCAGAAGGAATCTAGTCTCCCTCCCCCTTCGAACATAACTAGATAACTATCAAATCATTTTGAATGCGCAAGAAATTGACTTGAGGACTGACAGAACAAACTCCACAACTACAAGGAGAGAAGAGGCCACATCCAGGAAGGTAGGAAGTGCAGAGACGTGGTTTGGGGAAAGAAACGGATCACGGGTGCTGTGGAGGGGAGGGAGCCCTGGTTGCACAGAAAGGTGAGAGAAAGAAAGGAGCACACAGGGAAACTCACAAGGAGCACAATTCCCCAAAGCCACTGGATGGAAAAATGAGAAGGGCTGATTTTTGTGAGTTTTTGCAACCAGCTGGGCTCAAAGACAGCAGTTTTAGAGGACTACTGGATTGGCTGTGATAGAGCCCTGATGGCACTGCCCCACTCCTGGAGAGATGACAGGTAAACAACCTGAGTGCAGACAGCTCATCTGAGGATCACCTAAGGCCCAAGGGGAGAGATTATTCTCTCTTCTTGGACCACCTGTGTGAGAGATGGCATTCACAGGGACACCTCTCCTCCTCTCCTGGCGTGTGGGAGGGTGTTTGAAGAGCTGGCAGTCACCATTTCCCTCCCCCACCCAGCATAGGCAGAGACACCTCGTGAGGGCTTCTTACCCCCAAATGGCTGTTTAGCCTACTTGCTCCAAATCCCATTCCTCTGCACTCTGTGCAACTGCCCTTCTCAAACCTGCAGGGCCCCCAAAACTGTGACATCCTCCTCCAGAAGACCAGAACAGGCTCCTGCCACAGCATTTCCCTGAAGTTTGGAGTTTTAAAAGCCTTCATGCTTAATGTCCACAAGAGCCAAAATATGAAAAGAACCCAGATGTCCATCGACAGATGAATAGAAAAAGAACAGGTGGTATATACAGTGGAATATGACTCAGCCATCAAAAAGAATGAAATCTTGCCATTTGCAACGATGTCGATAGAACTAGAGGGTATTATGCTAAGTGAAACAAGTCAGAGAAAGACAAATAATCCTATGATTTCACTCATATGTGGAACTTAAGAAATAAAACAGATGAACATGGGAAGAAAAAATAAAACAAGATGAAATCAGACAGGGAGAAAAACCAAACCATAAAAGACTCTTAACTCCAGGAAACAAACTGAGGGTTGCTGGAGGTGAGGTGGGCTGGGGGGATGGGGTAACTGGGTGATAAGCATTAAGGAGGGCACTTGACGTAATGAAAACTGGATGTAAATGCAACTGATGAATCACTAAACTCTACCTCTGAAACTAATACACCATACGTTAATTAACTGATTTTAAAAATAAATAAATAAATAAAAGTAAAATAAACAAAATAAAATAAAATAAAGGTCTACATGCTTGGCTGGGTTTGGGCCCAAAGTGCACTGCATTGCTCCAGGCAAGCAAGCAACCCAGAGACAGTGTGAAAACAGTGATCTGAAAAATCCTTGGGACACATGAGGGGAGATTATTTGCTCTTCTGAAGTGGTTCCCTGAGAGCAATAAGCACTGAGATCCCTCTCTGGGGATAAAGGAGCTGGCTGGGACCATTTCCTTCCCCAGCCTCTCAGCATAAACAAGCTTCAATAAACAGCACAGTGCCAACACCATCTGACTAACCCGTTTATACCAAGTCCCACCCCCTTGCACTCTGCTGCTACCACTTTCTCAGGCAAGTGTCCCTAAGTCCCAACACAGTAGGCCCCTTCCCCCAGAAGACCAGCAGAAAACCTTGCAAACACCATACTTCACAGAGAGTTCTACAAGGCTTCAGTTCTAGTAGAAGTAGCATCAGGTTTCATTTAACAAGCAGACCAGAGCACACCTAGTTAAAACTCGCCATACTCTGCCCAAGGACCAAACAATCCCCACTGCAGGCAAGGAGAGCCTCTGCACATGACTGGCCTGAAGGACAGAGCAGCCGAAACACAGCAGCAGAGTGAAACCCAGCACACACCAGAGATACTCCCTGAAGCGCCAGGTCCTGGACACTAAATGACCTCTTCTTCATAAAGCCATTACTCTTCAGGAGTGGGACACAAAATGGGCTTTTCTAACACAAAGAAGAAGACAGAGACTTAGACAAAAATGCCAAGATGGAGGAATTCATCCCAAATGAAACAACAAGAAGAGGTCACAGCCAGAGATCTATTTGAAACACATAAAGTAATAGGCCTGCATGGAGAATTTAAAGCAACAATCATAAGGATACTGACTGGACTTGAGAAAAAAAAGGAGACTTCAGGGAGGCCCTTACCACAGAGATAAAAGACAACTGCTTAGAATGAAAAATGCAAATAACTGAGATTGTAAACAGGATGTAATGACCACAAGGATGGAAGAAGCACAGGAATGAGAAAGTGATAACGGAAGACAGAATAATGGAAAATAAACAGAACAAAAGAAAGAAAAAAGAATTATGGATCATGAGAATAGACTAAGGGAACTCAGTGGCTCCATTAAACATAATACATTTGTAGCACAGGAGTCCCAGAAGAGAAGAGTGAGCAAAGGGGACAGAAGGAAATAATATCTGAAAACTTGCGTAATCTGAGGAAGGAAACAGACATTGAGATCCAGGAGACAGAGAGAACTCCCACCAAAATCAACAAAATCAGGCCAACACCAAGATATGTTAGAGTAAAATTTGCAAAATATAATGATATAGAAAAAATCCTAAAAGCAGCAAGATGAAAGAAGTCCCTAACAAACAAAGGAAGACCCACAAGGCTAGCTGTATCTCTCCACAGAAACTGACAAGCCAGAAGGGAGGGACATGATAAATTAAAAGTGTGGAATGGGAAAAATCTGCAGCCAAGAATACTCCATCTGGCAAGGCTATCATTGAGAATAGAAGTAGAGATAAAGAATTTCTCAAACAAAAAATAACGAAATTCATGACCACTAAACAAGCCCTGCAAAAATATTAAAGGGAACTCTTTTGAGTGGGAAGGAAAGACCAAAAATGACAAGGACTAGGGGCACCTGGGTGGCACAGCGGTTAAGCATCTGCCTTCGGCTCAGGGTGTGATCCCAGCGTTGTGGGATCGAGCCCCACATCAGGCTCCTCTGCTATGAGCCTGCTGCTTCCTCTCCCATTCCCCCTGCTTGTGTTCCCTCTCTCGCTGGCTGTCTCTATCTCTGTCAAATAAATAAATAAAATCTTTAAAAAAAAAAATGACAAAGACTAAAAAGGAGAGAAAAAAACCTCCGGAAACAATGACAAAACAAGCAATAAAATGGCACTAAATTCATATCTACCAATAATTACTCTGAATGTAAATGGACTAAATGCTCCAATCAAAAGATATAGGGTGTAAGAATGGATTAACAACTAAGACACATCTATATGCTGCCTACAAGAGACTCGTTTTATACCTAAAGACACCTGCAAATTGACAGTGAGGGGATGGAGAAACATTTCTCATGCACATGGAAAAAGAAAGCCAGAGCAGCAATACTTGTATC
Source organism: Ailuropoda melanoleuca (assembly GCF_002007445.2). NCBI lineage: Eukaryota > Metazoa > Chordata > Mammalia > Carnivora > Ursidae > Ailuropoda > Ailuropoda melanoleuca. Next base: position 63,129,533 of record NC_048238.1, read on the forward strand.
AGACAAATGAGACCTTAATCCAAAGACTTTATAAGAGATGAAAAAGGGCACTATATCATAATAAAGGGCACTATATCAAAATACAGGGCACCATCCAACAAGAAGATCTAACAACTGTAGATATTTACGCCCCCAACTTGGGAGCACCCAAATATATGAAACAACTAATAACAAACATAAAGGAACTCACTGGTAATAATACAATGATAGTAGGGGACTTTAACACCCCACTTGCAGCAATGGACAGATTATCTAAGCAGAAAATCAAGAAGGGAACAATGGCTTTGAATGACACACTGGATCAGATGGACATAACAGATATATTCAGAACATTTAATCCTAAAGCGGAAGAATACACATTCTTTTCAAGTACACATGGGACAGTCTCCAGAACACATTCCAGTTAACATACCATGCATAATTCTGATAACACCACTATGAAAACTGAAGTCAACCATAAGAAAAAAATTGGAAAGACCACATATACATGGAGGCTAAACAACAGGGTACTAAAGAATGAATGGGTCAAACAGGAAATCAAAGAAGAAATTTAAAAAAATACATGGAAACAAATGAAAATGAAAACATAATGGTCCAAACCTTCGGGATGCAGCAGAAGCAGTCACAAGAGGGAAATACAGAGCAATACAGACCTACATCAAGAAGCAAAAAACTTCAAATAACCTAACCTTACACTTAATGGAGCTAGAAAAAGAACAAATGAAGCCTCAAGTCATCAGAAGAAGAGAAATACTAAAGATTAGAGCAGAAATAAATGATACAGAAACTAAAAAAACAAGAGAACAGATAAATGAAACCAGGAGCTGGTTCTTTGAAAAAATTTTAAAAATTGATAAACCCCACTCAGACTTATCAAAGAGAAAAGAGAAAGCACCCTAATAAATAAAATCAAAAATGAGAGAGGAAAAATAGCAACTGACACCATAAGAGAATAGTATGAAAAACTATATGCCACAAATTGGACAACCTGGAAGAAAGAGATAAATTTCTAGAAACATATAAACTACCAAACTGAAAAGAGAAAAATAGAAAACTTGAACAGTCTAAAAGCCAGCAAAGAAATTGAGTCAGTAATCAAAAACCTCCCAATAAACTGAAGTCCAGGGCCAGATGGCTTCCCATTGGAATTCCACCAAACACTTTAAAAAGAGTTAATACCTATTCTTCTCAAACCATTCCAAGAACTAGAAATGGAAGGAGAACTTCCAATTCATCCTATGAGGCCAGCATTACACTGATTCCAACAGCAGACTAAGACTCCACTAATAAAGAAAACTAGAGGCCAATATCCCTGATGAACACAGATAAAAAAAAAATTCTCTAAAAAATACTAGCAAATTAAATCCAACAGTACATTAAAAGAATCATTCATTACGATCAAGTGGGATTTATTCCTGTGCTGCAAGGGTGGTTCAATATTTGCTAATCAATCAACATGATACAACACAATAAAAAAAAAGGCTAAGAATCCTTTCAATAGATGCAGAAAAAAGTATCTGACAAAGTACAACATGATAAAAACCCTTAACAAAGTAAGGATAGAGAGAACATACTTCAACATAACAAAGGCCATATACAAAAAACCCACAGCTAGTATCTTCCTCAATGGGGAAAAACAGAGCTTTTCCTCCATGGTCAGAGACAAGACAAGGATGTCCACTCTCACCACTGTTATTCAACATAGTACTGGAAGGCCTAGTCTCAGCAGACAGCACAAACAAATAAAAGCCATCCAAATAGGCAAGGAGGAAGCCAAATTTTCACTATTTGCACATGACATGATACTATACACAGAAAACCCAAAAGACTCCACTGAAAAATTGCTAGAAATGATACACAAATTCAGTAAAGTCACAGGATATTCAACGTACAGAAATCTGTTGCATTTCTATACACCAATAACGAAGCAGCAGAAAGAGAAATCACGGAATCAATCCCATTTACAGTATACCAAAAACCATTAGGTATCTAGGAATAAACACAACCAAAGAGGTAAAAGATCTTTACTCTGAAAACTATGCAACATTTATGAAAGTAACTGAAGATGACACAAAGAAATGGAAAAACATTTCACGCTCGTGGATTAGAAGAACAAATATTGTTAAAATATCTATATTATCCAAAGCAATCTACACATTTAATGCAATCCCTATCAAAATACCAACAGTTATTTTTCACTAAGTTACAACAAAGAATCCTCAAATTTGTATGGAATCACAAAAGACCCCCAATAGCCAAAGCAATCTTGAAAAAGAAAAGAAAAGCTGAGCATCACAAATGTAGTCTTCAAGTTTTATTACAAAGCCGTAGTGATGAAGACAGCATGGAAATGGCATAAAAACAGAAAAATCAATAGAACATAATAGAAAACCCAGAAATGAACCCACAACTATATGGTCAACAAAGCAGGAAAGAACATCCAATGGAAAAAAGTATCTTTAACAAATGGTACTGGGGAAACTGGATAGCAGTGTGCAAAAGAATGAAACTGGACCACTTTCTTACAACCTACAGAAAAATAAATTCAAAATGGATTAAAGACCTATGAGACAGGAAACCATTAAAATCCTAGAGAACAGAGGCAGTAACCTCCTTGACATTGGCTATAGCAACTTCTTACTAGATATGTCTCCTGAGGCAAGGGAAACAAAAGCAAAAATAAACTACTGAGACTTCCTCAAGATAAAAAGATTCTGCACAGTGAAGGAGACAATCAACAAAACTAAAAGGCAACCTTCGGGGTGGGAGAAGATATCTGCAACGACATATCTGAGGAAGGATTAGTATTCAAAATATTTAAAGAACTTATCAAACTCAATACCCAAGAAACAAATAATCCTGTTTAAAAATGGGAAGACACGAACAGACATTTTTTCAAAGAAGACACACAGATGGCCAAGAGACATAGAAAGATGCCCAACATCACTCATCAGGGAAACACAAATCAAAACTACAATAAGATATTACCTCACACCTGTCAGAATGACTAAAATTAACAACACAGGAAACAAGAGCTGTTGGTGAAGATGTGGAGAAAGGGGAATCCTGTTACACTGTGGTGGAAATGCAAACTGGTGCAGCCACTCTGCAAAACAGTATGGAGGTTCCTCACAAAGTTAAAAATAGAACTATCCTAAGACCCAGGAATTGCACTATTATGTATTTACCCAAAGGAAAAAAAAATACTGGTTCAAAGGGATACATGCACCCTGATGTTTACAGCAGCATTATCAACAATAGCCAATTTATGGAAAGAGACCAAGTGTCCATCGACTGCTTGAATAAAGAGGATGTGTTACATATCTGCAATGGAATATTACTCAGCCATCAAAAAGAATGAAATCTTGCCATTGACAATGACATGGATGGCACTAGGGACTATTATGCTAAGTGAAATAAGTCAGTCAAAGACAAACACCATATGATTTCATTCATATGTGGAATTTAAGAAACAAAGACAAATGAACATTGGTGGGAATAAAAGAGAGGCAAACCAAGAAACAGATTCTTAGCTATAGAGAACAAACTGATGGTTATTAGAGGGGAAGTGGGATGGGTTAAACAGGTTATGGCTATTAAGGAGGGCACTTGGGATGAGCACTGGGTACTGTATGTGATGAATCACTAAATTCTACACCTGAAACTAATATTGCACTTTATGTTAACTAGACGGAATTTAGATAAAACCTCGGGAAAAATTAAAAACAAAAACCATTTATAGCTTAATGAAATAACAAAAAAATTAAGTAAAATTCATATTTGACTCCAATAGATCTGGAAGGATCATCTTCATAAGGGCCTAGAATGAATTAAGATCTAAAGCTCCCAGTCTATCTTAGAACACTGGCTAAATCCTGAACTTTACATTACAGATCAGTGTTTCTTAGAGTCATCTATGGAGTACCTACATTAGATTCATTTGAGGTGTTCCTCAAAACTGCAAGTTCCCTGACTCCATTCTAACCACATTATCCAATTTCACTTTCTGAGGGTGAGGCACAGATATCTCCTTTAAAAAAAAAAAAAAAAAAAACAGAAACAGAACAAGTTTACCTGGTGATTCTTAAGCACATTAAAATTTGAAAACTACTAATGTTTGGTCTTTAGATCCGTAGCCCCCAGCTATCTGTTGCAACTGCAACCTGTAGCAGATCATAAAGAAGAGTTCCTCTCTTCAGAGTTTATAATAAAAACTACATCAAATTTAAGGTAGATGTAAGCTTTAGTTGAACAAATGCTATTACTATACTAATGTATCCATCAAAAAAAAAATAAAAAACATGAGCCATGTAAATTCTTCATGTCACTAAGAGTAACGAGTAGAAATGGAACTAGGGCCAAAAAGGGTAAAAGGATGTAAGTAAATAAACACCAAATAAACAATTCACTATCTGGCTTTCCATCATGGGAACACACTCATGCTTCAAAATGAATGTATAAGGAAAAATGACTCTAAGAGGCTTAAAAACATCAGTTCCTTAAAAACAGCAACTCCACAGAGTTATTCATGATCCAGTATATGAATATCCTGGGCCTTCAAAGATAGATTTTTCACTATACATTATCATTCTTCATTTCTGTGGTACCTTTGCATTAAGGTGCTAAAAGTACTTTACAAGCCTTTAAACTGTGTGCCTATATTATCTCATACTAGAGAATTACTTTCTAAGTTAAATTCACTGCCTAAATATTGCATGTTCTAGACTTGAATTTTTCTCCACCATATCTCAAAATACCAGCTCTTGGTGTTATAGTCTATAAGAAATTACGCTGCTCAGACTATATAAAATTACTGTAAAAATGAAACAGCTTAAACTTTATATTTCTAAGCTTCCAGTTCATGACATTAAAGTACTTTATGGCCTGAACAATGACTACTTCTTTATATATCCCCAAAAATAGTCATACTAGAGATATAGGTTAGTAGATGCTTAACAACACGTAACTGGAAAGAAAAATACTCAGCATTTAAACAGCTCCTAAAACTTAACCCAGTTTTAATTTAAACACAGAAATCAAAGAATACTAGTATAATTCAGACAAGGGCATATCTTAGTAACTAAATAATAAATCCTAGAAAAATGTAACTAAAATATAAAAACATAGACATAGATAGTATTTGGAATTTTTTAAAAGCAGGTACATTTTTATTTCAATCCTAAACCAGTCTGCAGGCCTAATATGATTGTATAAGAGTTTATCTGCAGATAACAAGGTAGCATAGTTTATGACAACAATCTACCTAAAAAATCACTAAAGTATTTTCTCTTGGGAATGACATGCATTATCAGCAGAGATTAATCTGATGAGTCTTTAGGTGAGCTCCATTTTTAAAAATGCAATAACAGAGGGCTTTGTTGTCATCTGATAAAAATCAATTAGAGGAGGTAAGGCCACAAGGAAAACTAACATCACTCACCACCCACCCGCGGCAGCTGAAATGATTTGTCTTCCAAGCTTCGATGATCAGGAGCTATAGTTACATTGCAGGGAAATTAATTTAGTTTCTATATTCTGAACTCACTCTCTTTGTTCTGGAGGATCTAAATACAAATTACTTTTAATCAAGGTTGATATGATATTAATACCAAGGAGGATCTTTGAAGAATCATTTTTTTAAATTGACTTTAGCATTTTTCACCTGTGCTTGGGGTGTAACTATAGGAATGTAACTTATATCATCCTTACTTTCTGGATTCTTTGTCCACAACAAGGCACTGTACTGAATGGCGAAGACAATAGATTCCACCAAACACTGCACACATCCTAGGAAGAGAATAGGGAAGTGTGAATTAGGATTCTTCAGGTGAAAATTAAGGAAGCATTATTTTCTTTGAAATATCTTCCATTTAATAAGTGATCTCACAGAAAAAAGAATTTTGATAACTTATTATTTTCTCTGTCATGGTATTAAGAATCCTTCAGAAGTAATATTACTAATATTTTGATGCAACTAGAGGTATCAGTACTAATAATACAATGTTCAAGCCTACAATTATGATCAAGCCAAAAGTATCCCCAGGCGAAGCTCAGCTATTCCCCCAAACCACCACAGGCTACAAATACCCTCAAGAGGTAATGTCTGAGATCCCCAACAGAAATGACCACAGAGGGGCACCTGAGTGGCTTAGTCGGTTGAGCATCTGACTCTTGACTTTAGGTCAGGTCATAATCTCATGGTCAGTGGACTGAACCCTGAGTCAGGCTCTGTGCTCAGGAGGGAATCTGCTTGAGATTCTTTCTCCTCTCCCTGTGCTCCTCCCGCCACTCATGCAAGCTCCCTCTCTCAGTCTCTGTAAAATAAATAAATAAGTGACCACAGAGAAGTCTTAGGGAGGGAATAAGCAGGGAAGACTGGGAGACCCCTGGAGATTTTGCTTACCATAAAAGTAAACAAAAACTACACTAGGAACTGAAAACTAGAGCAGTAAGCACATGAGTTAATGCTGCAGAAGTTCTAAGGAGTTTGCCTATTTCATGAACCTAAGGGCTTGGGTTTAAATGCTTATGTAGGGACAGGAGAGGCCTTAGGATCCAAACAAGGCAGGGAGTAGAAAATGAGATATTGTCTTATATCCTTAAAGGACTACACTTCAGTGAAAAGGTAATGGGGGGGAACCCACTTAACCACATGAGGGAGAAAAACTGTTTTATCCAAAGCCCTGGGTGGAGGAAGATTATACCTCTATTATAACCAGAGGTCTGTCCTTACACAGGTAGGGGGTTTGAAATTATACTACGTGATCCAAGAAACCCTTAACCAATAAAACATCATGAAAGAAAAGTGGCTCTGGGTTGGTAGTACCTCTGGAGACTTGGTGGAAGCAATTGCTAAAACTTTCTGGAGCGATACGAGGCCACATGAAAGTGCCACAGACAGAATCCCCTTATGATATGTTTATAATCTAAAATTATACAACACATGAAGAAAAATACCTTACCCTGAGTGAGGATTAACAGACACAACAAATGGGGTGGGGTAGCTGCCCATAAGTATGGACAGTCTTATGGGGACTGCATCCTCTAACTGCACAGTTGGCTTAACCTCTCACATTGTATAATGGAATACTGTAAGCAATTTAAATTAATGAACTACATCCCCATCTATCAACATGGATAAATGGCAAAAACATAAAAATTGAGTGATAACAACAAATTGGGGAAGAATATATTCAGAATGATATCATTTATAAAATGTTTAAAAACTTCATTTGCAAAATACTACTATATATAATGTATGGATACATATATATGTAGTAAAAGTGTAGAAACATTTAAGGGAATTGTAAACACCAAATTCAGGATAGTAGTTATCTCTGGGAAGAAAGGGAGTAAAAGTTACACTGAAGTTTCAATGGTTCCGTTTCTTAAAAAATATACTTAGAGCAAATATGGCAAAATGTTAAGATTTGACAAAACTGAATGGCTACATGGATGACCTTTATATTATTCTGTGTACTTTCTGGAGTGTTCTTGAAATATTTCATAACCAGATTATAATGAAAAACATAAATGACTGGTAGAGATAGTGACATTCACTAAGTATGGCATAATACTCCTATTATCTTTCTAAATTTAATTCATTTTACTGAACATGACCAAGCTAGTTAGGATAGGTGAGGTTAGGTAATAATTCATTCTGGTACAGGACAACATAGAAATCAGGGGTTTTTTTCCATTGAGAAATTTGGAATATAAGAAATGGCACATTAGAGCAAGCAAGCAAAACTTCATGTGCTTAAAAACCCTTAGACTGCAAATTTTACCCAGGACACCTGCTACAAGAGAGTCTCCCTTCTTGCTAATCTTGTTCAACAGTCACATACCAAGTTACAGAATGATATTTATTAATTGTTCTGGATACCTGGTACTATTTGAGACACTGTACTGGACAGATCCTACACAGGGTTGGAAAAAAATCACCTCTCTATTAGACTGTTTAAATACATTTCCCAGGTGGTATTCTAACCCCTGTTGGCAGGGAAATATCAATATAGTGATTTGATGTGATTGAGATAATCAGCCCAATCTTCACCATCAATTTCCTATTGAAACTGAAAGAGGCCACATTCACATAAAATATTACTGGCCCACTAAAAATATAGGATAAATTAGGTTAAGGCCCCAAAATGGACAAATTAAAAATGTGAATCACACAATCAGCATTCTCATATGCCTGGGGATATCTTTGTTACATGAGTAGCAGCATCAGTGTTTCTAACTTCCTTGTAAGCAGCTACAGATGAACTGTAACCAACTAACTGGCCTACGGAGTTTTTCATTTCAGTCATACTGGTACATGTTTTTATACACGCGTGCGCGCACACACACACACGCACCTATCAATCCCCACCTTGGGAAAAAACGATTTTTAAATAACTTCCCATATTTCAAGAAAAGTGAGGGGATCAAGTTCAGAATCAGAAGTTGTATACAGTTAAAAAATCATAAAATATTATGCCATAGACTATTATGGTATTATCAAAAGCATGAGAAATCCACTTAACCAAAATTAAATTTTTTTTTACAAAGACCTCCTTTCATTATCTATTACACTATCTATGAAATACATTGCTATATTAAGTATCCCTTCATTTTAAAATTAATTTCTATTAAGTTTTAGGGCAAATGAGGCCTCTGAAAAATGTATTTAAATATAAAATGCAATAGAGGCATTTATAACTTTATTTTAGTAAGTCATCAACAAATTCCCTGCTTTTCAACACGATTTAACTAATAGTGGACACATACTACACAGAAAGAACACAAGAATATACTACATAGAAGGAACACAAGAATGTAAAGAATGTTTAGGACTGGTTTGTGTGGATGTTATTTTTTTTAACGTCAATGTTTTAATATCATGAAATCCAAGTACAAAACATTGTACGAGTATATGATGTACTACATGGAGAGAGAATAATACATCTGTGTTTTTATCAGAATCTGTATCACCCACTGTACCTATGGCTTTCCACAAGGATTTTTCTTTTTTCTTTTTTTTTAAAGATTTTTATCTATTTATTTGACAGAAAGAGACAGCCAGTGAGAGAGGGAACACAGCAGGGGGAGTGGGAGAGGAAGAAGCACACTCCCAGCAGAGGAGCCTGATGTGGGGCTCGATCCCAGAATGCCGGGATCATGCCCTGAGCTGAAGGCAGACGCTTAACGACTGAGCCACCGTCGCCCCCACGAGGATTTTTCTACTCTTCCTATGAGGGTTTATCATGAATAAAAAGACTCACAAATCTCTTCAACCACTGCAGATTTATATTTATCTTAATATTCTTGTTCAGCTGCTCTGGATAACTACTAAGAAATACAAAACTGGGAATGCCTGGGTAGCTCAGTCGGTTAAGCGTCTGCCTTCGGCTCAGGTCACGATCTCAGGGTGCTGGGATCCAGTTCCACGTCAGGCTCCCTGCTCAGTGGGGAACCTGCTTCTCCCTCTGCCTGCCTCTCCCCGCCCCCCCCGCTTGTGTTCTCCCTCTCTGACAAATAAATAAAATCGAAAGAAAGGAAGGAAGGAAGGAAGGAAGGAAGGAAGGAAGGAAGGGAGAGAGAGAGAGAAAGAAAGAAAGAAAGAAAGAAAGAAAGAAAGAAAGAAAGAAAGAAAGAAAGAAAGAAAGAAAGAAAAAGAAAAAGAAAGAAAGAAAGAAAGAAAGAAAGAAAGAAAGAAAGAAAGAAAGAAAGAGACAAAATTGCCTTAGCCAAGAGTTTTGAGTGGCTAAAGAATTTTGTTATTTCACGTTGGCCAAGATCTCCCTTTTGTTGGCATTACAAAGACACTGTGCACTTCTCTGGCGGTATTAAAAAGCGGTCTCAATATCCCTCTTACTGTTTAGGAAGGCAAATTACCATTTCTTGAAAAGTACACAATATTACAATAGTTATTGGCTAAGCAAAAATTCATGAAAATCCATTTATATAAGACAAACAACAACAACAGAGAGCCATAACGCCCCATATGTACTAAAAGAAACACGTTTGGAAATATTTAAAACTAACTTTTTCCTACCTCCACACTGGTTTAACCACATCAAGTGAGAGTAACATCAGCCAATAAAGAAAAGTGTCCAGAATTCAGCTGCCATAGCATACCTCAGCCATTTCAACTAAGACTTTTTTTTAATGACAGACCAAAAAAAATGATGAAAGTAGCATTTACTTTACTGGAAATTTAAAAAATGAAAATACCGCTGCTTTCATAAAATATTTGAAACTAATTTTGTTTTTATAAAATGTTTATCTTTTTTTTAGGTTTTAATTATCATTCTTGCTGTTAAAAAAATCAGCAGAGTCATGTCAACCTTTAGGGATAAACTCTGGGGTATCTCAAATAACATGGTTGGAAAACTGAACCACATTTTTAATTACCAGCATTATGCTTTGTTCTTGGTAGAATCATCTTTGTTTCTTCTTTTTTACATCCCAATTATAAACCCTGGCCATACTGACTTCTGTGGTAGTAAACTGATCTCAAAGAAAGTCAAGGTCTTCCTCAAGAGAATCAAGATTCTTCATGGCAGTCGATAAATTCTTTTCCAACAATGCTTGAGCTTCATCAATACCATATTCAAGCATTACATTAGCCCCCAACCACTTTATCACTAGGAGGAACTGAAGCTTTGTAATACAGGTTATCTGCCAGTAAGAATCTGGTCTCCAGTGAACTGGTGGACTCTTTTTTCTTCTGCATGTATTTTAGAATTTCTAAAGTCTGACCCTTTAGCCTCCTTTTGAGCAAGGTTGAGTTCCATAAACATACTTCTGGTACCATTCATCCAGCTTCTTTATTACCATATCTGCAGTCTCATTCCCATGCTGTTTCATGAAAGAATCTACATCTTCCACAAACACGGCCTCAGGAATCCCTAGGTGGAGCTGCCACCGTGGCCACTTCTCCTAAGCCAATAATCAGACACTGTCAGAATCCAATAAATTTTCTCTTAGTTTCAAATAAGAACTGGGTGTATCTTATGCTCTTGGAAAGAATCACTTGATACTTACCATAAATCTACACAACTGCAAAAGTGTGCACCTGCATATGTATATGTGTTTTTCATGCTCCTTCTCATTGGCTTCCCCCCCCCCATTCCAGTCATGCCTGTTAGGGAAAATATGTGTTGCTCACAATGGTGGCATTTGTTCTCTCTCACATCTGTGTTTTTCTCACATAGCTTATGCCCAAGTGAAAAAACCAGTGGTTCTGTCACCAGCTAAATTCTAAGAGCTGACCTTTACGGCCCACCTACTTGTACTCACCAACCTTTGACCCACATTTTTCCTTAAGCTCCTCTTGTCAGCTCATCTCATAACTCAAGCAAACAGAAACCAAAACTACCCCCTCAAACCATAGCCACTGCCCTGAGAAGACCTCCACCAGTCCAGACCAGTTTGAGTGCAAACCCTGACCCTGACTTGCTCCTGCACAGACAGACCACGGATTAACTTCTAGAATGACTGACAGCCACCTTTATCTCACAATAATACTAAAATCTCTGCCCAAGGAGGAGCAGAAGCCTCATTTACGTAACATACAATGTGTGTATAGGCATGTTTCCTTAAGGAGCATGTATCACCTATGCCTGCCTCTACAGAGGATGACAAGGCTTCCCTATCTAAATATTCACCTGAACCCTAAGATAAAAGGCACCCATTCACCCTTGCTCGAGGAGTCATGGCTTTGGAAGTTATTCCCCATGATCTCCTCATTTGCTGCAAATCTAGTTTCTTCCGTGTGACAACTCACCTGGTATAGTTTCTATCTGTGACTCACCAAGGAGAGAACTCATGTTAAGTTAGTTTGGAAAAAAGTGCCGGGCAAAATGAGACTGATGAAAACAAATTTTGGTTGAGGGAGGGCTATTTGGTGGCAATGAGTTACCGAGGAAACATCACTGACGAAATAAGTAAGGAGCACAATAGCAAGCAGTATTTGACAGCTGCATTTAAAACTCAAATAGCAGACATTTACATAAGAAGCAGGGAATTACAAGAGAAATGAGGAAATAACAGATGGTTACACACAGGTCTTTGGGGCAAACAGCCAATAATAACAATACAAATAATCATCACAGCTAGAACTGAGTACTTACTACATGCCAGAAGCTTTACATGTATTAACACATTGCATTCTACAGGCAGAGTTTCACAGATTTGGAAACTAAGGCAAAGAGAGGTCAAGTGACTTACTCAAGGTCATTTAGTAGATGGTATGGCTGAATGAAAACTCAGGCAATATGGTTCCAGTGGCTTCTCTGTTAACTATCATACAAACTGGGTGTTATACGCAACTAATGAACCATCGAACTTTACATCAGAAACCAGGGATGTACTGTATGGTGACTAACATAATATAATAAAAAAACATTAAAATAAAAAAAAAACTATCATACAAACTGCCTCACTGTCAGTATCATCTTATCTTGGCATTATGAAGGAAAGCAACATGAAGTCAGATGGTCAAAGTTACTCTCAGAGTTGTCCTAACTCTTGGCAAGTTGCAAAGATTATTACACAAAATAACATAATTTCTCAATTTCTACACATTTTGTCTCATAAAAAGTACGTGTTTATTTGTACATATCAAATGGATTATGTGCACTTCATTTTGGATAGAACATAAGCTCAGAGTAATAACCATGGGAATACTCATCTTTAGAGTACCTAGCAAATTATGAATACTTTGCAACCACATTTTAAGAAGTAATTTATAAAGTATTTTGGCAAACTAGAGATCTTCAAACAGAGAAAGGCAAACACTTTGCCATGAATTATTTGCAGGTAATAAGGTTCCACAAGACAAATGTTTTCTTCCAGTGCATTAAACGGCAGCCTAGCAACCCACCAAGAGTTAACACACCTTTAATGATGGACAATTAAGCTACCAAAGACAGTGAATACTACTGAGATGCCAGTCAGGCCCCAGCTTTGGTGCAGTTCATACCCCCCATCTTGGGGTCTAACATAAGGCCTAGCAAGATAGCTCTGTACACTCACCTTAGGATACTATGGGGCCTAGAAGCAAGCAAGTATACATTTTATGGGATTTGCCTAAAAAAACAAACTACAAATGTACTAAATATAGTAGGTAGTAACTATTAAAAAACAGTCACTACAAAAATACCTTTGAAACACTTTATCAAATGCCATTAAAAACAAAACCAAAAGGGTCCATTACAAGAGAATTCTGAATGACCACTGATTGTCATCACTGTACTTTAGTGATAGCCCCACTTAAATTGTACTGGTAAAGCAGAAGTTCACTCAATGGTAATTAGGCACATCTACGTTTCATGAGAGACAATAAAGCTTCAGTGATTGCATCTATCTTATACAAAGTTCAACCGCTGTATTTACTTGTTAACTATATCCAGACATACATTTATCAGAGTACTAAGTTTGAAACAACACTGAATTTTCTATCACGTTTATCAAGTGTCTGCTGGCCACAAAAACATGTGTAGGGAAGACTTCTAGTATGTGTGTTAATTTTTATATATTTAAATATACACAGGTTTAATATATATTATGTAGTACATAGCATGTTTATGGGTTATATACTTACACTGCATATTTATATTACTACATCATGTTTACTGGTTACGTATTTATATTTCTTAGCAATTTGTTTATTTATACTATCATCCCTCTTTTTTTTTTCTTTCTTGGTATCTGGTATCTTTTTTCCTAGCAGGAAGCTGGGGGAAGGGAAGTATTATTGTTGCTGTAGTTGGTCTGTCTCCTGGGAATGCGAAATTGGACAGCTTCATCTCCTCTCCCCTACTCAAGAACCCCTCTGCAACTCAAGCAATTGTCATCCAACTCAGCACAGACTTCCTATTGGCCCAGAACTAAGTGTTTTCTTAAGAACATGAGAAATGTTTTCTTAAGAACATGAGCTAAACAATAGGTATGGACTCCTGTAGCCTCAGGAAACAGTTATGCTCATAACAATCCCAAGGCAGGTCTCCTCCCTTGGTATAAGTTCTTAGGAATCATTACCTATGAAGTTTTAGACTATTCAGTAAGACCATAAAAAAAAGAAGAAAAAAAACCAACCCTCAAATGGTCCATTACAACATGGCCTCACTCACAGTGATCCAGTATGACGAAAATGGCAAGCCCTACTTGATACTAGTCACGGTGACAGAACCCAAGGGAACTTGTTTGGCAAGCAGCAATCACCAAAACTAAATGGTGACTGAAAGTCAAGCGTATAATCTCAGTCATGCTGTACAAATTGCACAGAAATCAGCTCCTGAAGATGGCTGTGAAATCAATATGACAGTCTACGGACTGAGACTGCCTAGGTGCCTATCCTGATTCCCCTACTTAGTTGTATGACTGTGCTTCAGTTCTCAAGATCATAAAATGGAGATAATAATAATACCTATCACACAGGGTTGCTGAATGGATTAAATGAGTTAATGCATGTGACATGTTTGTTCTGTACCTGACACACCATAAACATTCCATACATTGGTAACTTTTGTTAGGTACCACTTTCTACAGCAAAGGGACAATGATTATAGACTATATACCACCCATGTAGGGTTTGTAGGCTACATTGCTATAACTGACTCTGAAAATCTGCCTATATGTATTTCAAGGCCTGTATTTTCTTCTAACAATTTAAGCAACTTAGGCAGCTGGTCAATTCAACTACCTCCCAGAAGGGAACTGTGACAGTTCTAAGAGAACTGTTGATGCTGATAAGGACAAGCAACTGAGATTTACTTCTTCATTCCCAAATATTTATGAAACTAGACCTACTATGTACCAGATGCAGCTCTGGACAGCACTAAGGATATAAAAATAAACTAGACAAATGCTGTCCCTGCTGACATATAACTTATCTTGGTGCATGAGAGACAACAAGCAAGAGATATAATAACAGTAGATACTGGTATGTGTTCTGAAAAAAACAGGATAACGTAAGGGTGACGTGAGGGTCTGAATGCTAGACAGGATAATCAGGGACAACTTCTTTGAGGAATTTATATTTGAGCCAACACCTGAGTGACCAGAAGAAATCAACCATGTGAAGATCTGGAGGAATAGTCTAAGCAGAAGGAACAGCAATTTGAAAGCTTGGAAGTGCAAACTAGTTCAGTGTATTTGAGGAAGAGAGAAAACGAGTAGGGCTGGAACACAGTAATAGAAATATAGTATGAAATGGGGTCCCAGAGATAGTCAAGGGCCTGATAATGCAGAGCTTCAAAGGCCAGAGTGAAAACCTTAAAATTTACTCTAAGTACAATGGGAAGCCACCAGAAGGTCCTGAGCAGAACAGTGACATAATCAGATTTGTATTTTATTTTTATTCTTAAAACCTTCTATTACGAAAAATATCAAATGTACATAACAGTAATACAATATAGTTCCCTTACATCCATCACCCAGATTCACCATTTATCAAGATTTTATAGCATTGGACTATATCATTTTTTAACTAAAAAATTTTAAATTCCAGTATAGCTACCATACAATGCTGTATTAGTTTCAGGTGTACAAACAGCAATTCACCAATTCTACACATTACTCAGTGCTCATCATATTAAACGTACTCTTAATCCCCTTTACCTATTTCATGTGCCTCCCCACCTACCTCCCCTCTGGTAAATATCAGTTTCCTCTCTATGAGTCTTGTTTTTTTCTGTTTCTTAAATTCCACATATGAGTGAAACCATATGGTAATTTGTCTTTCTCTGATTGACTTATTTCACTTAGCATTATACTTTCTAGATCCATCCATGTTGTCACAGATGGCCACAATTTCATTCTTTTTTATGGCTAATAATCGTGTGTGTGTATATGTGTGTGTGTATATATACACACACACATATACATATACACACACACCACATCTTCTTACTCATTCATCTATTGATGGACATTTGGGCTGCTTCCATAATTTGGCTAGTGTAAATAATGCTGAAATAAACATAAGGGTGCTATATCTTTTTGAATTACTGTTTTCATAGTCTTTGGGTAAATACCCAATAGAGGAATTACTCGATCAAATTTATATTTTTTAAAAGATGAGCTTGGCTGCTGTGCAGAGAATTGTCAATGGGGCAAGAGTGGAAAAGGGGAGGCCAGTTATGTTTGCAGTAGACCAAGTGAGAGATGATGGGAACCTGAAGCAGGGTAGTGGCAATGGAGATGAAGTGGAGAGACTGAAGACCTAGTGGAGATACAAAGCTGAGAAGAATTGCTGGTGGACTGGATGTAGCAGGGAGATGTCCTCCTGAAGACAAGTTCAAGGTAATTCAGATATTCATGACAGGAGTCTCCCCTCTGAAATGTTTAACTATCAAATTTAACTGTTCAAGCCTGATACAATCACCCTGTACAGGTAGTGCTTTGAAGGATTCTGCAGAAACACTCCTCTTCCACCTAGGGTGTGATTATTAGAGCCAGCTAATTGTTACCAACCCCAACAACCACTGTATCTATCCTGGCCATTCATAAAGATCGCTACTTAATACTCTAGGTACAAACATCCAGATAGAGGGTACCAGGAACAGATTAGTTTCTGGCATTCGAAAAGTTATCATGACCTGTAAGGACACAGCACTGCTGATAATTCAGGAAATTATATGTCACAAGTATCTGAGTCCAACGGGGCTTCTGATGCAAATTTCATGCTCATGAAAAGGTTGTGGACAGATGGATTGCCCTTTAGGCATTGCCATCATTCTTGAAAGGCATAATCATCATGCTTAACTTGGAAAAAGCTGCCAAAAAAGCAATACACAGCCTTCAGAAAACTCACTCCCAGAAACTGCCTCTATTTTATAGATCCTAGCCATATATCTAGCTTCCTCTGTTCTTGGTGACATTCTGTAGATGATGTATTCATTTTTTTTCAGCTTTTCCAGCTGTCCTTAAATTAACCTTCTATAGGAAGAGTCACAATAAAACAATGTATTGTATGACAGAAACAGATCTGTATTAATAACTGCACCAGGGACCTAGAATAAATTAATATAATTATAGAATACAAGTCATCAATCTTCTTTTTCACTAATTCTCTTTTCTTTGGAGGGATGGGTGAAATAAGTGAAGGAGATTAAGAATATACTTATCATGATGAGCACTGAGTAATGTATAGAATTGGTAAATCACTATAATGTACACTTAAAGTTAATATAACATTGTATGTTAATTATACTGGAATTTTAAAAAATTAAAAAGTCATCTTTCAATATTAAAAAAAATTAAGCCTTCCAAAAATACTGGAGGTCAATTTATATGGTTGGGTCATAACCTAGGCTCTATATCTACACATCATGTGTAAAATGACTCCCCAGTTTGTATGCAAACCAGAAACACCATGTCAACTCAATGATTCTCTAATACAGCCTATTGCAATGACATCAATGGAGCTTTTGATGGGAGAGCACTAATGGTTCCTAACTACTCTTTAAACATAATTTAAATTAAGCTTTTAATAAAACTGAACTTTTTAGTCTGAACACAAAGACTAGCAGCTTCATGTTTTTTTTTTAATCTGCCACACATCTACTTAAGCAAATTCATTTAAAAAGAGATCTTTCAAATTCTGAAGGAAGTCCTTGGTTCAAACTTTTAAGATGTAGCAAAGAAGTCTATAGTAAATCTACTTAGGCTCTCCAAGAGACTTCTTTTGGTTAATTTCTTTTCTCTGCCTCTTTCTCTGCTTTGACATTCTGTACACAATATATTCATTTCTTAACATAATTCTTATTTAAATCATTGATTCATTTTGCTACCTAGTCTTCAAAACTCAAATTGAACAAATAGCACAGGCAAATAGGCATCAATTTTAAATCAGGACAGTAATATACTTTTTTGTAATGCCCTTCATGACTATGTCCAGTATAGTGTGTGTTTTTCTTAATGCAGACATAAGAATACCCAAAGCTAATGATTTCTGAGATCCCTACATAATGACTCCTAGGTCCTTTTCATGGGTTGAAAAATATGGTCAGCAGATCCATCTAGAGATACAATCACTTATGCCATTTTCCTGCCTTCTCACACTGCCTTATGAAACAGTCCTTCAGCTAATACTCTTTCAGCTCAATATTTTACTATCTACGAGCCCTCAGTGTCAACTATAAATTGGGAAGCAGCTGAGAGTTACTATACTGACTGTCCAAAATCATTTATAAACATGTTGAAAAAAACAGTAAACATTTCTTCGGAGAGCATACTGTAAAAATCTCCCCATGCAAGGAAGAGTTCATTTAATCCACCCATTCCTTTTTTCCTGTGTTTGAACTAGATCTCTATGCATGACTAAACATTATCCCTAATCCCATGGTAGGAGGACATATTTAAAGTAGTATTTGGTATAAAATCTTATCAAAGGCTTTTTGAAAATCTAAATGTTCATGGACTCCTCCTTGTTCACACCATATTTACCCCCTCTCAAAGAACCCTGTCAGATGGCTGATGTATAATTACCTCACAAAAACCATATTCTGTCTTCTTGTGGATTACATGTTCAATAATTTCATCCTTTAGCTATTTATTAAAAAATTGACTGTCAAGTCAAATAGCCTATTCCTCTGCGATCCCTGGGCTCCTTCTTTAAACTATATACCCTCTATACCTTCTCCATACCCTCAAATCAACTGATTTCCTTTAACTGCCCCTCCCAAAACAAATCCCTGCTCAGGACTGTCTTAAACGGAATTGGTACAGACAAAAAAGTGCCCGAGACCCCTTCAGTCACCAATACTTTCATTTTTCCCCCCTTGGATTGTATGTATCCACTCATAGAGTAAAAATAAAACAAAGGATAGTCATTTGTGTTAAGCAAATCCTAGGAAAGACCTGCAAGCTTTCTCAATTCAAAGGCTAATGGTACTAACCTGGAACATGATTCACCTAGGGCTACATATAAAACTGCAATTACTCAAATCAACCAACTAACCACTGGCATATGCTAGTTTCACAGTAGATACACAGACTTAGCCCTCTGTTCGGTAAATGAGAAAAATGACATTAAGCGTAACAATTGGAAAAAATTAAAGACTACTAGAAGTATTATAAGGGAACTGAAAGAGAAGAGGTCAATATGTGTTGGAAGAGGAGTTACAGAATGTCAAAAGTAGAGGAAACCTTTAAAACAGCTAGACCAATTTCCTGTTACAGAAAATCAGAGAAAGTAAACTACTTGCCTAAAAGCATACAGCTTGCTAGAGTCAGGTGTAGTGAAAGATCTGATGGCTAGGCCTGTGTCAACCCTTGAAGAGGAACAGGTCAGACTGTTGGGGGCAAGAACAGATCCTAAAAGGTGGAAAAGTAATGAGAAAATGCAGAAAGGTGAGAGTGTGCATAGACACTGGAATAATTAAATGGATGTACAAAGTAGGGCGCCCGGGTGGCTCAGTCAGTTAAGCGTCTGCCTTTGGCTCAGGTCATGATCTCAGGGTCCTGGGATTGAGCCCTGCACCCAGCTCTCCGCTCAACGGTGTGTCTGCTTCCCCCTCTCCCTCTGTGATCTCTCTCACTTTCACTCTCTCAAATAAATACATAAAATCTTTAAAAATAAATAAATATATAAACAAACAAATAAATAAATAATGGATGTACAAACTGGGGAATGACAGGAAGGAGCTAAAGAATTAAATTATTACAGAATGGGGCTAAAAGGTAAATAGAAGTGTTTGTATTTGATGTGACAGACAACGCCACTGGAAGTGCCATGCTGGTTTGATGAAGGAGACAGACAGTGGGAGCAGGAGAGCAGCTAGCAATTATAGTCCTGACCATGGCAGAAGAGTAGAAACAGAGGAAAACATAACTCTAAGAAACTGAGAAAAAATAACATACTAGTTAGGACAGAGTCAAAGGTTAATCCCAGAATTACTGTTGATTTGTGAGAAGAAAAATACCACTGGAATGCTTGTGGTTTCTTTAAAGGGTGCTCAATTTATAGAGTACCTCAAAATCCAAATCTAGACTTCTGAGGTGATATGGAGATGGCATAAATTCACTACATACCATGTTGCGAACTATGAGTGACATAAATGAAGGGCATTTTCGAATGGCTATAATAATTTTTTTAAAAAACTCAATTTGGTGAAAGATACCATCCTCTGACATGTACAAATAAAAACTGTCATTTACCTACAGCAAGGAGTTACCAACTGGACATCCATGGGATAGATCTGCTTGTAGATAAATTTTGTATGACCTCAGTTTAAAAGAAAAACGTTACTTTGGCATAAACAATCTGGATCTCTGTCTTCTTTGAAAGAGAAAATCTGGCAACACTAGACCTATAATCAAGACTTACAGTCACACAGCAGCTTCTCTCTTTAGATGCATCCTGTGCTCAACAGCTCACCATGGTTTCTACTGCTCCAACCATCTTCTTCCAGCCCACTTCACTTCTTATGAACTGCCTGGTCCCTGTAGACATTTGACATTGCAATCCCTATGCCTCAGTTGTTCAGTAAGTTTTCTTTTGGTATTTTTATTTGCCTTGTTATGAATGTTCTATGTTAAATAATTATTATTCAGGATGTTATACATTAAAATTTTAAATATGAATCTTCTAGAAGAAATCAAAGACAGCAAAATGCAAATGTTAATAGAATTGGTACAATTCTGAGAGTGTCCACTCATTTTATTAGCTACAGAACATGTGGGAAAAGGGAAAGGTATTTGATATTCTGAGGTGGTCACGATTTATTTTTTGAAAGCAAGTAGGGTTGTAACAAGTAATAGTGGTATCTTGGGAAATCCTGTGAATCTAGATTTATCCCAGCTTCTATTTTTAGGTTAAAAAAAAAAAAAACCTACGAAATGAGAGTCAGTGATAAATCAAAATTTAAACCTTATATTGAATTCCTCTTAGAATGCTAACACATTTATACTTCAGTTATTAACCATTTATACATAGATACTCTTCATACTTTTCTGATATCCAATAGAGTTAAATTAACACAATGAAAATACAAATCTGAAAAATAAGCAATGATCATTAATGTGAAATTAATATCTGGGTCTGCTGAATAAGAGTAAAGACAATTTTCCTCACTTGTAAATATGTCTTTCTTTTGTCAAATTAGTGGGGGAAAATGTCACTTTCAAATACACGAAATAATTATACTGCACGTTAATTAAAAAAAAAACAACAACTTGTTTTCTAACTTCACAAATCTTAAGATTTTTTCCAAAATCCACTTTCTTTTAATAGGCTCTGACAGAGTATAATGCTTGACTACACAAAGCTATGGTTAGAGCTTGTTTTTGAATATCTTCAACTATCTGACATGAATGGTGGAGACCTACTATTCCCATACATGCAACTGTAAAAAATACAAAGCTCAGCAGCAAGGAAATTTCCCATCTGTCCCACTGTAATTAAAGTTAGAAAGAACGTGGGAATCCATGTAAATTCTTCCTGAGAAATATGAAGCACTGAGTCTATAATGGGATTTTTTTTTCTGTAAGTTTCAAATATTAAACTGCCACTTCAATTACTTGTTTATAACAAGCTCAAGGAAAATTCACAAAAGCAACCTAATGTCTATCCAACACATTATTCAGATAATTGTGTATATTTGGAATATAATCTAACTCTGATGCCATTAACCCCAAACAACATTCAAACGAACAGAATTTTAATTAATTGAGTACTGCTTCCACAGAGTCAGATTTTACTGAAAGAGAACAAACCAACATGCTACTCAATTTCAACTTTGCCCAGGTACGTCAAATTGTATTACAGATAAATTAACAGTTGTGAAAATTTTTGGCTGGAAGCCCTATCCTACAAAGCCTTTAAAAAAAAGCAATTTCAGTGCCTATCAAGGTAGAAATCAGCAGTTGTAATTTTTTTAATACAGGTGCAAAACAATGGGACCCATTAATAGCTGAACTTTTCACACTATTCATCATGATTTATGAGTTAGTATATAATTTGATTATTCTATTAATTCTGATTACTGCTTTGGCTAATAAAGCGAAGGTCACTTCCAAAATAAATCTTCATTACATTTCACAGAAAGTAACTGCCTTCAACTAGTTGTTTTCTTTAATTAAAAACTAATGTAACAAGAAAGAAAAATAGACTTCAGGGTTACCATGTCTGTTGCTATTAAGAGAAATATACCGTGTGGATGTAATGTTTTCAAGACAAATCCAACAAAACAAAGTGTCTCTTCATCTAATCTCCATATTTTCAATATGGGAGAACTATTTTATATGTATTTAGAGTAATTTTGGAATTACAAGAATAAAAACTGAACTGTATTAATGCTTTAGAAATTGAAAACAAAGAATCTTTGAAAATACTCTCCAAATTCATGAATGTAAAATATAAGGCAGTATTTTCATTTCTAAAATTATGTATGTGGGATTCTGCATATGAAAAATTAACAGTAGGTCTCTGTCTTAACCAAAGTTTCTCCTAAACGTGGCAAGAAACCTTCTCTGCCTCTTAGGATAAATACTAGACACAGGGCCCTGACAGCTTTGGAGGGAGATCACCGGAAAAATGGAAAAGGCTCATTTTAATTTATTATTCTCATTTAATCTATTTTTACACACAGAAAATTCTGTGTCCTAAATTTAACATTTCATTTTATTTTTTATAAAGTCTTCTAGACCTTCAGCTGAGGTCCTATTATCAAAGCTGTTGAATCATACAACTATATCAAATGAATAAAGGAAATTAAAGATACATATTTTCTCACAGAAGTAAAACACTAATCCTCAAACGGGAAATCTTATTTCAAAAGCTAGAAAGCTTAAATGTAAGAAATTATTAGGGCATGACGATGCTGTAAAGAAGCAGGTGGCAATGATTTGTATGCTCACCAATGGCCTCAACTGATAATATATCGTCACAAACCCCATTCCTGATAAACTTGCTCACTCTGTCCTGGTCATATTAATCTTTGTTATCTCAAAAGACCCCATCTTAGACCTCTGTCACAGTTCCTGCTGCCTAGAAAGTTCTTCTCTTAGACCTCCAAAAGCAATATGCCTTACCATCATATTTTGGTGTCACTACACTCAAATACCACCCTCCTAAATGGCCTTCCCTGACCACCATAGCATCTAAAGGGACACCTCCCTACTGCCGATAGTCACTTCCTGCTGTATTACCCTACCTTCTTTTCTTCACAAGACATACTACTCTCTTAAATTTTATCTTTCTACTCTCTAACACTCTTCAACAACCCCTCCCAACCAGAGACTTTCTCTGTTTTCAACAATGTTTGTCTGGCAACTACAAAAGGGCTAGTATAAAATGTTTTATGTATCTCTGTATTTTTAAACGAATTCTAATTTTTACTCTAAATTTGCAAATGATAAAACAGAAAGCCCAAGTTTATGGCCAACGTTCCCTTAATATTTTATGTAAGAAAATAGTATTAGTGTTAAGTCTTTGGTAAAAAATTCAGTAACTGTTACCCATACCTATCATGCCCTGAGTGAGCATGTGCGTATGAATGAGTGTATGTGTGCTTAGACAAAATACATATGGCTATCAAAGAATGTACAAAAGCTGCAAATGTACTGGTAGTAACAAACACAATGAACACTTACTAGGTTCCTCTTGTGATTGTGATCAAGAGTACATATTACCAAGACAGGTTTAGGGGCTCAATCATTAGCCAGGGAAGATACCTATTTCAAACGGAACATATTTAGTGCACAGGAAAACATTGAGATCAGAACCACTGTAAGTCCCCAACATTTCAGAAACTTTTTGTATTTTTATACCTTTTCTTAAAATCTCTAATGTAGAAAGGGTTGATTTCAGTTTAACTTCAAGGTTCCAATTCAAAATCACAGTAACTAGTATTCTTTACTCTTGTAAAAAGTAGTACACAAACACATAAACACCGAACTCTTCTCTATACTATTCCTACATCCGGGAAAAAAATTCTTTAACTTTGATAGCTTGACCTCTGAAATATATACTCTCTTTACAGTCCTCACAGAAACCTTGTGATACTTTAAAATTTTTAAAATAAAAACAAATAAATGTTATCCTTTCCCATAACTTAATGTCCCTGATATATGAGCTATATATAAGAGTTTACTAACTCTTGTTACTCTTCCTCTCATGGGAAATTCAAGCTTTTCTCAAGTTATCTGTAGAAGGACTGGTTCTCCTTTGTCAATAAGCTGTGTAAATATTGAAAAAGGCAAAAATGTGCTTATGACACTGGAAGCCATGGTAGGAAAAAAAGCAAGCTTTGGAATTTTCAAACTTAGAAAACAAATTTGTTTACAAAATGATATTTACCATATTGAGCAATCTGAAGGAATTTAGTTTTCTGGCATTAATGTAGTGGACACTACGTACGAAGTAAGGATGGGATACTAAGTAAGTAACATTATGGTCAAAGTAAAGATGAAGAACCTTACAAAAAGCCATTTTATTTTTATTTTTTAAGATTATTTTTATTTATTTGCAAGAGTGAGAACAAGCGAGAGTGAGAGCAGAGAGGGGGGTGGCGGGGAGGGGCAGAGGGAGAGGGAGAAGCAGAATCCCAGCTGAGCAGGGAGCCGGAGCGGGGCTGGATCCCAGGACCCTGGGATCGTGACCTGAGCCAAAGACAGATGCTTAACCAACTGAGCCACCTAGGCACCCCACAAAAGCCATTTTAAAACCAAACCAAAATGAAAGCAATTCTGGTAAAAATCATCTCGTCAATTTAATTTTTATGTTCTTCATACCTCCACACTGTCTAAATTTCTCAACATAAGCATGGATTATTTTGGTAAGCAGAAAAAGAAAAATTATTTCAAGAAAAAAATAAAGGTCAGCTTGCTACAACCTATAACCAGAGTGTACAGTACCAAGTTAGTTAAGAAAATAGCAAGAGTAAACAGAATCCTATGCTTAATACATGCACTGCTGAAAATATGTCTTTTTTTTAATTGCAAGTTTTAAAATTCTAGTTAACATATGGTAAAACTGGTTTTAGGTGTAGAATTTAGTGATTCATCACTTAGCTACAACACCCAATGTTCATCACAACAAGTGCCCTCTGTAATACCCATCACTGATTTAGCCCATCCTCTACCCACCTCCCTCCATCAACCCTCAGTTTGTTCTCTAGAGTTGAGTCTCTTAAAAACACATAAAAATCGGGCACCTGAGTGGTTCAGTCAGTTATGCAAGAGTCTGCCTTCAGCTCAGGTCATGATTTCAGGGTCCTAGGATCGAGCCCCACATCAGGCTCTCTGCTCAGTGGGGAGTCTGCTTCTCCCTCTCTCCCCCCCAAAATGAATAAAATCTTTAAAAAAATACATAAAAACCTAGAACCATAGAGAGTAAGAGCTCATATACCTCAGACACTATTTTTTCTTCCAAACAATACATCTACAATTATGTTTTCCCAGGCACCTGGGTGGAACAGTCGGTTGAGATTCCAACTCTTAGTTTTGGCTCAGGTCGTGATCTCAGCATCATAAGATCAAGACCTGCATGGGGCTCCACACACTGCTTGGATATCTCTCCCTCCACCCCTCCCCCCTGCGCTCACTCTTTCTCTCAAATAAATAAATAAATCTTTAAAATTAAAAAATTAAATTATGATTTCCTTTTTCCTTAAATCACAAAGAAACACAAAATAAGCCAACTTCCGTTTAACAAGACTGATAAAAGCCATCACTCCTAGATGAATCCCAGATCTAGTACGGATTTCATGCTTAGTTTAATAACATAGTGGTTCTCAACCTTGGTGTTCTGTGAGATAGTACTCCCTAAGTCTGTGGGAGAAAAAAAAAAGGCAATGTTACAGTGGGTCCTATGCAGAGCCTGCAGCCTCTCTTTATCTATTCCAAAGCCTCTAAGAATGCTGGGTATATCCCTGGGAATGGGTCAAACATTCAAATACATCCATCATGCATGCTGACACAGAAAAGGGCTGCAAACTACTGATTGTCTACATATGCTGTTCCTAACAAAAAATAAGATGGCATCCTGTAACACAGAGAACCTCACAGCTGCTCAACTACCTTCGGCTATGCTTTTGTGCTTTGCTGTCTTCGGTGTTCTCCTTCTTGCTACCTTGCTTTTACTTTCCATAGACAAGTAGGGTGTTTTTCTCATACCACTGCAACATTTAACTACAGACTCCAGACAGACATAAGGAATTAAACTTACGTGAGCTTGCAAACTTAGCTTTGTATCCCTCGAGAAAACATGAGAGATTTTATCCATGATTTAACATCTTTCAGGAGGAAAAAAATGCAGAGAAGCTCAACTTTAATCTGCAAGGTTGACAGGCTAATTTCCTTAATCTAATTATAGATCACATATGAGAGTATTTTAAAAGCCGTTCTGAATTGGTCAGGACAATTTTATTAGCATCTTTCTGTGCCTAAGGCCATCTCCATAGGAATGACCAACAGAGAAACATTTAGAAGCATCAGAAACATTAACAGTAGAAACATAAAGAACTGAACATCAATAAGCATCAGTGTGTTTACTGCGGTCTTAAAATACCAGTCCCAAAGTTTACATTCTAAAGAGAATTATTTTCTCCCCAGCAACTATTCAGAAATAAAGCAGTAGTTCTTTTCTCATGTAAGTTTTGACATTGTTAGATATCTAATATAAAACAGAAACTGTATTGGAGATAAGTAGAATAGTATCATATGGCCAAAGTATTTAAGTTAAAATGTAGAAACGGATAACCAAGCTCTTCTTTTTTTAAGATTTTATTTATTTATTTGACAGAGAGAGACAGCAAGAGAGGAACACAAGCAAGGGGAGCGTGAGAGGGAGAAGCAGGCTTCCCACGGAGCAGGCAGCCTGATGCGGGGCTGGATCCCAGGACCTGGGGAACATGACCTGAGCCAAAGGCAGACGCTTAACGGCTGAGCCACCCAAGTGCCCCGATAACCAAGTTCTTCTGATTCATACTTGATTTATCTGTATCATACAGACAGTGCCTTAGTTTGCTGTTCTTAAGAGCCCATTTCAAGCATTAAAATATTCGTATCCTAGAAAGACACTCCATAGTGGTTTTTATTTCTACTTTAGGAACACAATGAAAATTCATGCTTGTTTTCAACTGTATTTGTTTGTTGAAAGAAATACATCTAACCTCACAAAAGAAGGGACAAACAAGAAAGCTAATTCCAGGGAGGGGAATAGGTATACTGCATTCAATTTCAGACAGTAGCAGCTCTAATCTTGGTACATCCACCTCTGCAAGAAGACTACAGGCTGACAGTAAAGTTCTGATTTCAGAAACATCATGGAAGGTGGAAACACCACAGTCAGAAGTTTGGCTCTCAATTCATTAGGCATTTGGGAGCACTCTACCATACCAAACAATGTGAATTCATATATGCACAAGAAAATTAACACGGTCTGGAAATTATTTCACTTTATATCAAAGGCTCATGCTGTGCTTATTTGTGCCAGGTATGATTCCACAAATAATTTTCTTAAAACTCATAACAACCCTAAGAGGTAGATACTATTGTTATTCCCTTTTTATAAAGGAGGAAAATGAAAAAACAAAAAACAGAGGATTTAACCATTAGGTAAGTGGCAGAGCCAGGATTCAAACAGAAAGTCTGGTTTAAGGGTCTCTACTCTTAACAACTACACTGTGCTACCTCTCAGGATACATTAAAACATAAAATTAGGATGAAGATTAATTGTTCATTCAATAAATGTAGTATTATTCAAAAGCTTATTTTAGAGTTAACTCCTCCTATTTTTAAATATACCTGAAGAATATGACTCTATGTATATAGGACCATGATTAAAGACTGTAGGTTCAAGAACAAGTATTTTCAAATTCAAATATAGTCAAAAGAAGAACAGCCACACTCTGAATCCCATTTCTCTTTTAAAAAACTCAGATTGGGGGGTGGGGAGGAGAGGGGGAAACAAACCATAAGAGAGTCTTAATGATAAAGAACAAACTGAGGGTTGATGGAGGGAGGTGGGTGGGGGATGGGCTAGATGGGTGATGGGTATTAAAGAGGGCACTTGACGTGATGAGCACTGGGTGTTGCATGTAAGTGATGAGATCACTGAATCCTACTTGTGAAACCATTATTGCACTGTATGTTAACTAAAATTTAAACAAAAATTTAAAAAAAAAACAACTCCAGATGGGAAAGCAAAAGTTAAAAGATACGGCTGTTTACAAATACAGGTGCATTCGTACGAAATAATGTAGAGATACCAGTGTAAGTGGAAATTATAAATGACAGGTTTATGACTTTCAAGTGTGCATGAATTAAAGACTGCAGGAGTCATTTACAAACAGTTGAAATCAGTTTGGCTTCTTGAGTAGGCTACATATACTTTCCTGTTTATGCTATTCATTTGTTTAGCAAACAGTTTACAGAGTACAAAGTAAAAACACTCAAATTATTATGAATCCTGACTTGGTGAGTTTAAAATCAGTGAGGTTTTACCACACGGAAATGGCATTTTTTTGGACAAAACTTTTATTCTATTTCATTATATCGGGCAAGTGAGAATCTACTGCCTAATTTGGGGAGAGGGGGTAAGTGAGGGGAGAGGTTGAGGCATGAAGGGATAGATAAATAAGGAAGAGGAATGGCTAAAAGCTGTATTAATTATTTCAGCTCCAACACGGAGTTCTTTTTTACAAATCATTTCTCTAACACATGAAAAAAAAATAGTTTCTGTCCTGCAATATTTGATTTCGTTCTATGGTAAGTTCTAATCCAATTTTTTTACCTAAGGATTTTATTAAACACCTACTAAATGCCAACCAAAGTTCCAAGTAGTTCTATTGAAGCAGCTAACTACGTATGAGTAAAATACATCAAACTCAATAGTAAGGGAAAAAATTATGGCACACCCATTTTGTAAAAGGCTATGTACTAGAAACTACAGGAGACATAGAGAGGACTACATTTTATACAGCTAATATACCTACCAATAGACATACTATAAGGTTATTTAATTACAGAATTAAATTCTAAATATCAGATCTTGTTTGTATAAAATGAAGATTCTATAATATATATGTTTCAGTAATTACAAAAACGTTAATTCCAAATACCAAGACTATGAAGTCATACAACTTTTATGTTATAATACCCTACTTGGTGTTGGACAATCTTCAATGTACTTTCCCTAACATCACATTTAAGTCTCACAGTAGCCCAGGGCAGGAGTTAGGATTAGATTTAATTACCATTTCCACTACACAGGTGAAACAATGGAGGCTCTGAGAATTTAAATGACAAGTTCAAGTTCATGCAAATAATAACAGAGCTAGAATCAGAATCTGAGACTGATATTTTTTAACATATGGAAAACCTTATAACTTTCATAAAACAAGACAAGGAATTTTATAAAAAGTTTTTTGAGTATTCCCTACTAAAGTAGAAAGCAAATTGATGAAAAAGTTGCAAATGAACAGCTTCATTAAAATTCTATGCAATCACGCTAACTGGATCACTTTGGAATTAAAAAACAACTTAAAGGGAATAGTAGAGAACACATGGAAATCCAGCTACCTAACATAGACTTGCACTTGCAAACAAGTAAAGCCTTTGATCTTTGTAATTTGGCTGCCCCCAGGGTTGTTTTTTTGAATTGGCTTGAAAACAGACACACTTCACATACTATTTCTATTACACTTGCACAAAAGTACATAGGTTCCAAAGAGACAGTTCAAGAATTGTTTTGAATGATCCTTAAAAAGTTAGTCTACGCAATAACACAGTGTTACGTTTCAATTTAACCAAATTAAATCTCAGCTCCAAACAACTGGACTTAAAATTCAATTATCATTCTTGCCCTATATGAAGTCAACCACCTTTCACCCTACTACAAGTTATTAGAATTATTTTAAGATCTGGAGTAGCATGCACTATGTAACCTAGGGAGAAAACAACTGGGTGAGTTTTTGTATCTATGTGTGAGGATAATCTAGTATCTGAATTTTTGGCATTGAAGGATGCTATTATTAAAATAAAAACTCAAACTATGTTATTTGAGGAGCCAATATAATTCAAATATATTCACTAGTCATAATAAATGCTCCAGCACCACACACTTAAATATATATGTTTTAATAAGAAGTTACTCCCAAATTAAAAGTCTTCTCCTGTCACAACCTGAGGAATAATGCAGGCAAGGACACAAAAACATTCCATTGCTTTATTAATGACAATGCTCAATGATCTGTGAATAACCTGGGAAAAAAAATGAAGATTATTGAGTTACTTTACCAATCTATCCATCCATCACCAGAGAACAGGTTTCAAAATGATGGATTATCTCACCACCCTGCTGTTTATCCCACATAATACTCTCTCCTCAAGGGAAAAACAAACAAATGATCATACAAACATAATCATGCTTACCCTCTATACCTAATGTATCATTTCTATGCCAATATTATTAACTAGAGGGCTGTCTTTAAAATTGTATGCGAAAGATTCAGCAAATGAGGTATGTTGGTCTATTTTTTACCCTCCAGGATTCTACAATTTATAAAAATTCTATTCAAATAACAGCCCTCCAACTTTTGGGAGACAACCTTTTGGTTAACCTATTCAACATTGCCCTTCAAATTTAATAAGGTCAGGTCTCAATTAAGATAGTGCATCTCAGTGGTTCTTAACCTTATCGGGAGGTGACAGACTCCCTTGATATAATGATAAAACTATGAACCCCCTTCCTAGAAAAATGAAGCCATGTATATCACACACAAAAAATTTGGCATGCAACTTCAGAGTATTCATCCCAAAACCCAGATCACTGATTCCAGGTATTGGATGCCAGGTTAAGGACTCTGAATTTGAAGAACTCCTCTTACTATACCCAGCTTTCCAATGCTATTTTAAGCTGTCAGATACATGTTTCTAAAAGGATGGCTATAAGTCTGTTTATGCTATAACTGAAGATGGCCAAATAAAAAAATTTCTACATATGAAGTTATATTTTTATATAATACAGACATAATTTTAATTTTAGCATGGTAATACCAACAACAGGAAAATGTTTGAATGAACTATGGTATATACATCCATATACCAGAGAACTTCTCAGCCATTAAAATTTTTTTAAGTATGCATGTATAGACACATTTATACGTACATGCCTGTATAAGCATGGAAAAGATGGGAAGATATGCAACTGAACAATGTTAACTCAAGGGGTGGAATTTGAGGGTGGGTCAACTATACCAATTCAGTATACACTGAATTGGACTAACCCATTATTTCTCAAACAGGGACTGGTTTCACCTAAGGGGATATTTGTCAATGTCTGGAGACATTCTTGTCTGTCACGAGTAGGTAGGTGGGTGCAGGTAGTGACATCTAGTGCATAGAGGCCAGGGATGCGCTAAACATCCTATTATGTACAGGACAGCCCATCCCCCAACACGGCAAAGAATTAACCTGCCAAAAATGTCAAGTATCCTGTCAAAAATGAGACTGAGAAATTCTGGCCTAAACCAAAAGCCTCAAAACAATTATGTATCTCACATAATCAGGCCATGTTCAATGATAGGTGGGATCATATCACTCACTGATGGTACTTGGCTCAGAGTAGAACCCAATCTTCTTGCTCTTTTCTGGAAATGGACAGGTTAACCAAGCAGTGTCAGATTCCTGTAACTCCACCAAAGTATCATCTTGTGTGTCTTGATTACATCAATATCTTATCTCTTTAGATTTTTCTGATCATTTCTGAATACTGATGTCATTCATACCTATATTACACACTCTGGAACCTGATGAAATACATTTTCTTATTTTGTAATTGGTCCATGAGTGTGCATTTTCTTTCCTCAACTAGAATAAACACTCTTTATATTAACATCAAAGTCTACATCGTATTCTTTTTCACATACATCTACTATACCTAGGAGAGCACTAGGCAGGGAATGGATGCTTTAAAAAATAGCTGTTGAATTAAATGGAAAGAAATGAAAATAATCAAGTTCACAATAAATGACACAGATACTTCTTCACAACTTTTCTGTCACGCTAAATCCTTTTCTTCTTGATCAGAATTGGGCCCAGAGAGCAATTACGCTGGTTACTTGCTCTTCAGCTGTGTTCCCTAGACAACCAGCAACACTTGGAAACTTATTAGAAATGCAAATTTCCAGACTTCACAGAAGATCTAAAAGTCAGAAACTCTGGGAATGGGGCCCAGTAATGGTGTTAAATTCTAACACAGGTGAAGGCTTGAAAACACTGCTCTACTACTTCTTTGACACACAATTTTTTGCAGCAATTCATAAATACTTACTACTCATTAATTTATCCATCAAATACTTAATTACAAATGTACACCAAGCAGTGCATTGAGGCAATCTTGTAACATCTCCTAACATCAGTTTTTTAAAAAATATTATTATTATACTTGGTAGATAAAAGACTACTGACTGATTAAACTGGGGTCAGAAAACCTGCCACCTATTTTGTAAATAAAGTTTTTGGAACACAGCTATGTCCATCCTTTTACACATTGTCTATGACTGCAAACAGTTTCAATGGCGATCACATGTCTTACAAAGCCAAAACTATTTACTATCTGACCCTTTACAAAAAAAAAAAATTTTGTTGACCCACTATATTAGAATACTAAATCTGGCTCAGTCCCCAATTCAGCCTCATACTTACCCTGATGGTATTCTACAACAGCAGCAACAGCAATAATTTTAATAATCATATTAAGAGTAGTAGTAATAACAGCTAACACTTATGTTGTACACTAAGGCAATCAACATTTTAACCACTTTCTAGATATTAATTCATTTTCATCCTTACAATCTATGATGTAGACGCTATCATCATCCCCAAGAAAAATGAGGAAACTGGAGCACAGAGAGGTTAATTAAATTAACTGGCCCAAGAACACACAGCTAGTAAATGGTAGAACGAGGATTTAACCCCCATTGGTCTGGCTCTAAAACATACCCTCTTTTCATTATACTATACTTAACTACTACTTCTTCACAACACTAGTGCATAAATAGCTGCTCTCATCTATCCCAAGAGGTTCCTGTAAATTACAGTTCTAACAGCAACATTTTCCAAGTTTCCCCATCCCTCTCCTGTCTTTATACCCCAGAAGCACCTTTATTATAAAAATTCTTTAGGACCTCTTCTTTTCATAAGCTCTTAAGGAATGATTATCTGAGTAAAAAATGTTTTCTTTTATTGAAAATTCATAACAATAGTTCTCAATCCTTGTTTCTGGGTCATGGATGACTGAAAATCTGATGAAACTATGAATTCCTTTCATAAAGACACACATATAACACTTTGTATATAAAGTCCAAGGACCATGGACCCTAGGTTAAGAACCTTTGGCATAGCGTATCTCAGCGCAGCTCTACTCAGCTGCAGTGTTGCAAAAACGACAGTGTGTAGTGATCCGCAATGAAAATATTTCTTACTTAACCGTAAGATTTATGCACATAACGTTCATTTAATTAATGTTTCTGCTGAATTCACTTTGGCAATTTTTTAACATTTAATTTCAAATATTTAAGGCTCAATTCAATAATCAAGCTTTACACATACAAATAACTTGGACTGGTCAAATCTACCAATTAAATGTAGGTCATTTCCACACCTACATTTTTTGCTGTATCATGGAGTTCTACCTAGGACACTGAGGCAGGGGCGGGGGGAGGGCAGGGAACCAATGGGGTTGGGACCATGAAACAAAGGAATGATAGCTAGCCTCCAAAACATGTAAAATCTAACTGCTCCTGGCCTCATCTGCATTAGCGTTTATCAAATGCACACAAATTATAGGGGTGAAGGAGACATTTATTTGCTCATGATCTGTTTTTCCTTTTACCTTTAAAGAATTTCTTCATTCATCTAAACTGGTATTTCCTACTGGGCACAGAATTGGAAGATGTCTCTAAGAATACTCTAAGAATGGCCCTTATTCTCACCTGTTTTTTTGGGGAGAGTGACTATGTATTGACAGTAAGAAAAGAAAACATAGCAAATTACAAATTGTTAAAAGCTGACAAATACCACAAATGTTTTTTTAAAGTCCTCCAAAATAACAATATTTTCATTATCTCCTTTTAATTTTTTCAGAAAAATGTTGAAAAATTGTGGGGCGCCTGGGTGGCTTAGTTGGTTAAGCGTCCGACTTGATTTCAGCTCAGGTCATGATCTCAGGGTCGTGGGATTGAGTCCTGTGTTGGGCTCAATGCTCAGTGTGGAGTCTGCTTGTCCCTCTCCCTCTGCTCCTCCCCCGATCATTCTCTCTTTCTCAAATAAATAAAATCTTTAAAAAAAATTTGTATAAGAGTGTGTAAGAGGTAAGTCATGAAGAATGCATACCAGGAAATCTGGTTTCTAGCTTCAGCCTCTTTTTATCTTTCCTCATTTATAAAATTAGACCAGTCAAAACAATATGAAAGCATTCTTTCAATTCTATTTTTTTGTTTTATTACTACCAGAATAGTAGGGAGAATTTTACAAGAAAGAGACTAAAGAGAATGCTGTTAAAGGGAAATAATAATGTACTGTTAAAGTATCTAGATCTATAATTTAACCCATACTTATGTGGGTGGAAGGGCAAGAACACTGTGGACAGACTTTAAGAAGCCATCTCAATTTTGCTCTGACTTCACATGCAACTGAATACATAAACTCATAAAATTTTCCATTGGTATAATCTTTGGCCAATTTTAACATTTCACTTGGTTTTCCAATTGATTCATCCAGGTTAACAAATCTAAATCTCTCTTAGATTTCTGAAAATTCCCTGAATAAAAGGGAGGTGGTTATTAGAGAATAAAATAGGTAGGTTACTTTGGTCTGAGAGATATTTTCTATGGAGTTTTCCAAATATAACAATAATGCAGAAGAAAAAGATAAAACTTAATATAAGATACCTTACAATTTATATTAAAAAACAAATTCCATGATTATAACAAAACCAGAGTAGCACCTATGTGGCCCCTTGTAGTCCTCATTCTTTAAGCCATTACTGAATGAATGTATCTGGGAGATTCCCTTTCCTGTCTTTCCATGCTGTTTCTATAATCTTGAGCAAGTTACTTACATATTTTGGACTTTTGGTGTTCTCTCATTCTTTTTTTAAAAGCTATAAGTTAGAGATCAACTCATGGTCCAAAATTTCCTGAGGCAGATCTCCCATTTGTTCAATTTTCCACAGTCAATACTCAGAAAAATGTCACTTGAGTACAAACACCTAGTAAAAAGTATCTGGTGGTGATTCTACATGCATGTGCATGCACAATATTTATATTACATGTTAAAAGTAAAAAAAAAAAAACCCACATCCTTTATGTTTTAAGAATCTTACTACATTAAAGGAAAAAAGGAAATAAAATCTAGACCACAGAAGAATGGAAGACTGAATTACCCAGTAAATTACCAGTTAAATATACTCTTTTTATAAAATCAATAACAACCCCTGGGCAGTCTAAGTCTACTTATAAAAAAGTGTCAAGTTTGTTTGAACTCACTGGTACTGCTCCATTTCACAGGTTATGACACATACGCGAAACCTATTCTGAACTACAAAGTAGTTCTAAAGGCTACTATGTTACCAACCACACAGGTAACAGAAATAAATTAGTCAGGGCTTAAAAATGACTTCTGTTTGTAAGATGTACTTTGAGAGTCTAAAAACCTATATACTGTACACATATTCTGTCCAGCGTACCAGAAAAAATATTAACCATCTAATATATGGTAGGGAAAATTCCACGGCTTTCTACACTAGAAAAATATATAGGTTTCAATGACTTTTCTTCCAAAATGGTCCAATTTATGACATATTAATGGGTGGCAAGTAGTACAATAAGTAAGCTTCATATTTTTTACTTAAAAAAAAATCTACCAGGGCGCCTGGGTGGTTAAGTCGGTTAAGTCTGACTCTTGATTTTGGCTCAGGTGATGATCTCAGGGTCCTGGAAAGGAGCCCAGTGTCAGACTGCCTGCTGAGTGGAAAGTCTGCTTGTCTCTCTCTCCCTCTGCCCCTCTCCTGCTCACTCACTTGCACGCTCTCTCTCTCTCTAATAAATAAATAAATACACTTTTAAAAAAATCTACCTAGTTAAATGGATAAAAACCTCAAAGGGTGTTTATTCATGAAAGTCATCTTGAGTAGTTAAAATGTTATACTGTTTATGCAGAATTCATTTAGAATGCAAGGATATGACTTACAAACATCTTTGAATCCTCACATTAATATGCATGCGTGCCATTTATAACAGTAGCCTTGATGAGTACCCACTGCAACTGGATGAGAAATGCTTAGGCTTATAATAAAACAGAATACAGAATGGTGGTTAGAAATCATAGGACAGGTGACACCTAATTCTGATAACCCGGTGACAAAAAGTGTAGGCTAGGATGTATAGATGGTAGTAGTGTTATTACTTTAGGATATAAACAAAACAAAATTTATATGAAATTATAAACTACGATGCATGGAATCAAATATGAAGTTAATATCCCTAGGCTAATGCATTTTTATTATAATTCACATACATATATGTGTGTAAGTGTGTATATATTTTATATACCTTACAGACCTCAGATTTACTTTAATTACCAAAGAACCACCCAAAAGTGTAATATATTACTTCAAAAACAATGGAAAAAAGGTTTTTTTAATTTTGTTTTTAATTAACTATCTATATATATATATACATTTAATTATTAAATTCCCTGAAAGTATCAGTTCAAATTGCAGAGACTGAGATATAATTTTTATAATAAACATTAAATCTGCACCATATACAAAATTCTGAGATACGCTCTGCAGAGGATAAAAATATATAGAAGGCTGATAAAAACTCAGCCTTAAAGAGGGTACAGGAGTGCCTGGGGGCTCAGTGGGTTAAGCTTCCGACTCTTGATTTTGGCTCAGGTCATAACCTCAGGGCTGTGTGATCAAGCCCCGGCTCCGGGCTCAATGCGGAGTCTGCTTCTCTCCCCCTCTCCCTTAGCCCCTTCCCCTGCTCATGGGCACATGAGCCAGCGCACACGTAAGTACTCTCGCACTCTCTCTAAAATAAATAAATCTAAAAAAAAGAGAGAGAGAACAATCATTTTCGGGGAAAAAGTCTTCTTTATCTAGGATTCAACACATATAAGGTCTCATTTTGAAATCTATCAGTATAGGACAAACAAAACTTTTCAGTGTCTTTTCCCTTAAAAACAACAAATAAACACCAAATAGTATTTACAAGATGTAAATATGATCTGAATTAGGAAAGGAAATACAGGAATTTAGTGGAAAATAGAAACGAGGTTAAAAATTCCATTTTCAAAAAATGGTAAGGAAACCAGCAAGCTTCTGCTCATTCCCCAATGATCTGTCCATTCTGTCCCTATTCCTTACCTGAAAGAATTAAATTAACTAATTACTTTCAAATTTATAACATTCTCACCTCCGCATGGTTAAGAAATGTGGACTGGAGAATATCTACTTCCAGCAGTATATTGGACTGGATACTGTGAAGGGACCTCTTGTTTCTACCAAAAAACGACTCTTTACATTAAGCATAACTTCTATTGCACTGCTGAGTTTGAAAGAAATAAAAGAAATGTCTACAAGAAACCCTCAACCCCAAATACACACACACAGTACAAACAAACCCTGAGCTAAATTCAAAGCTTCAAGAAAAAAAGAACCACTGCAATTAAAAAAAAAAAAAAAAAGCAAGTCTTGGGGCGCCTCGGTGGCTCAGTCAGTTAAGTATCTGCCTTCAGCTCAAGTCATGATCTCAGGGTCGGGCTCTCTGCTCAGTGGGAGCCTGCTTCTCCCTCTCCCTGCCACTCCCCCTGCTTATACTCTCTCTGTCAAATACATAAATAAAGTCTTTATATAAAAAAAAGTCTTAATTCTAACCATAAGAAACTCTTTCCAAGATACATGAACCATGTTTTTAAATAGTCATGTTACTATGAGATGCATTTTTTAAGTTTTTATTTAAATTCCAGTTAGTTAACATACAATGTAATTTCACTTCTCAGGTGTACAATATAGCGATTCAACACTTCCATACTATACTTGGTGCTTATCACAAGTGCACTCCTTAATCACTTTTTTTTTATTTAATATTTTTTATTATGTTGGTCACCATACAGTACATCCCCAGTTTTTGATGTAAAGTTCCGTGATTCATTACTTGCGTATAATACCCAGTGCACCATGCAATACGTGCCCTCCTTAATACCCATCACCAGCCTATCCTTAATCGCTTTTTAACCCATTCCCCCACCTAGCTCCAGTCTAGTAACTACTGGTTTGTTCTAAGAGATGTATTTCCAATAAAGTTTTACTAAAAGTCAAAGTCTTGTTGCTCGTATTACTCACTGTGGGAGCTATACCTGGGGCTCCTTTAATAAAAAACGATCCCCTTATTACACACAACTGATGAATTAGTGAACACTACATCTGAAACTAATGATGTACTATATGTTGGCTAACTGAATTTAAATTAAAGAAAAAAAAGAAAGGATCCCCTGGAAAGGAGCTGAAATGGTCCCAAATCTTAGTGCCTTCTGGCTAAAGCAAACATAAATAATCCTTGAAGGAAAGCATCCTTAATTTGGGTCCCCAGATTTCCAAAGATTAAAATCAATCAAATATAAACTCTCAAAGATAAGCATGGCACAAGAAACTAAACCAATAACATGAATCAACAGAAACAATGGCAGA
Organism: Ailuropoda melanoleuca; assembly: GCF_002007445.2. Classification (NCBI taxonomy): domain Eukaryota; kingdom Metazoa; phylum Chordata; class Mammalia; order Carnivora; family Ursidae; genus Ailuropoda; species Ailuropoda melanoleuca. The sequence goes on from NC_048238.1 coordinate 63,168,228, forward strand.
ATGTAAGATATACTGAACAAAATGAACAAGCAAAAGAGAATATCAAACAACAAGAAAGATTTGGGGAAAGGAGCAGAGCTTCTACAAATGAAAGATTACAATATTAAAGTAAAAAAAAATGAGAGGATTGATCAGAGACAAGTACAGAGAATTAATAAACTGGAAAAAAGATCTCAATAAAATACCCAGAATATAGCCAGAATGACAAGGAGATAGGAAGTATGAAAGAGAGATTAAGAAATAGGGATAAGAGAATGAAAAATCCTAAAACATTTCTATTTAGAGTTCCAAAAAGGTGAGAAGAGATACAATGGAGGAAAACCAGTATTTGCAAAGATACTGGCTGATAACTTTCCAAAATGATAAATGACAATTTACAGATAGAGGAAATACACTGAAGTTCTTTGAACCATAGGATTTGTAGGTCAAAATGGTTTAATATTGTTAATTACACATAGTTTAACCCATACCAAGCTAGATAAAGACAAAGAAACACCTAAATTCACTGTAGTGAAAATGCAGAACACCAAAAACAATCTTAAAAACAACCTAAGAGAAAAGAAATATGATTTATAAAGAAATGACAATTAGGCTGATATCCATTTTTCAACAGCAAAAAAGGAATCCAAACGACAGTGGAATAAAATTTTGAAGTACTAAGAAAAAAGAATTGTCAACCTAGAAGTGTTTACCTCACAAATCTTCACTCAAAACAAAAAGACAAAAATACAGTTACGTTCATATACACACAAACTAGGCATTTGCTGCCAACAGATGTTAAATTAGGTACTTCAGAAGGAAGGAACAGACTCCTATTAACAAAATTCATCCTCCTTGGTAAAAGACAGAGATTGTCAGATGGGATTAAGAATATGCAGTAATTTGGCTATTCAGAGCCCCAAATATAGACTCAAGAAAAGTTGAAAAAAAGAGATGGAGAAAGATATAACAGGCAAATACTAATAAGTTGTAGTAGCTATTTGAATATCAGACAAAGCAGACTTTAAGAAAAAAAAATGCATTATTAGGGATGGAGAAAGTCAGCAAATAATGTAAAATATTAAATTCATCAGGAAGTTTAAACAGTTATAAATTCAGTGATCTTAATAAATAGCTTCAAAATAAATATAAGGTAAAAATTGAGAGAACTACAGGGAGAAATTGACAAATCAAACATCATAATGGGAGATTTCAAAATACTTTATTACTGGCAGATCAAAGAAAAAAAACCTCAGTAACATCCGCAAATTACAAAAAAAAATTTGCAAATTACAACTCGAAGCCTGCCTTATTAGACTCCAAGACCAATAATTAGAGAACCCTGTGCCCAAGAACTAAGCACATTCTTCTTGAACACAAATGGAAAAATTACAAAAACTGATGACATACTAAGTCATAGAATAAAGTTCAAAGTATTAATACCATAAAAACACATTTTCCATAGCAGCAATGTCCACAATAGCCACACTGGAAGAAGTGGAGATGTCCTTCAATACAATATAATAATAATATAAGAAATAGGGCAGAGAACAATAAAGGGAGGGAAAACTGAATGGGAATAAATCAGAGAGGGAGACAAACCATGAGAGACTCCTGACTCTGGGAAACAGAGTTGAGGATAGGGAGGAGGGTTGGGGGGATGGAGTAACTGGGTGATGCGCATTAAAGGAGGGCATGTGATGAGCACTGGATGTTATACGCAACTAATGAATCACTGAACGTTATATCAAAAACTAATGATGTACACTATGTTGGCTAACTGAATTTAAATTTAAAAAAACATATTTTCCAGACATAATTTAATTTTCTGCAATGAAATTAGATGGTAAGAACAGAAGAATCAACCAATCAGCTATTTTAAAACCTCTCATAATGCGGCACCTGGGTGGCTCAGTCAGTTAAGCCACTGCCTTCGGCTCAGGTCATGATCCCAGACTCCAGGGATTGAGCCCTACATCAGGCTCCCTGCTCAGCAGGGAGTCTGCTTCTCCCTCTCCCACTCCCCCTACTTGTGCTTGCTCTCTGTTGATTTATTAAATAAATAAATCTTTAAAAAAAATAAAATAAAACCTCTCATAACAATTCATAGGTCAATGAAAAAATCATAAGGGAAATTAAGATATTTAGGACTAAAAGATAATGAAAATAATATATAATAACCATGAAGAATCAAAACAGGAGTTGGCACTTTATTATATTAAATGCTTATATTAGAAAATTTTAAAAAGATATAAATTTAACATTGGGTTTCATCCTAAGAATTGGCAAGGACAGAAAAGGGGAGGGATGAGCCAAACAAAACCCAAAGAAAGCAAAATAAAGGAAAAGAACTAGGAACACAAAGCTATAATAGAATCAAAAAGCCAAAAGTTGATTCCTTGAAAACATAATAGAGAGACTATGAAACTTGCTCAAGGTTACGTGGCCAATGAATGGAGAAGCCAGGACTTAAATTTGGTAGTCTGTCTCCATAGTACAGGTTTTTAACTACTATGCTCCACTACCCTAAAAGTGCTAAGTATAAAGAGAAAAGATTATGTCTGACTACATTATTCTTAATGAGCTCCATGCATCATGAATATCATAAAGCAAGACATATGCCAACACATACAACTAAGAAAAGATTAGTATTCACAATAAAAACTCCTACAGACCAATAAGAAAAATACAATAACCCAATAGACAAATGGGAAAAACACAGGAACAGGCATGTCCCCAAAGGGAAAACACGAATATCCAATAACTACATGAGAAGATGCTCCACCTCATAAGTAATCTAGGAAATGCAAAATAAAAGTATAATGCAAGGATATTTTATGTGAGTTAGATTGACAAAAATGTAAAAATCTAATAACAAATGTTGGCAAAGATGCAGACCTATGGAAATTCTTATATACTGCTACGGGCTGTAAACTGGAATAATGCTCTGGAGAAAAACTTGGGTACTATCTTGTATGAACATCCATTTACCCCATGACTTGGAAATTCCACTCCTAGATATGTATCCTAGAGAAACTCTTGAACATGTATATTCTGATACATACACAAGGACGTTAGTAACAGCAAAAAACAAAACAAAAAACCAAAAACCAAAAACAAAACAAAAAACCTGGAAACCTCTTGTGCCTCCAAAAGAAAAATGGAAAAATAAATTGTGGTATATTCACATTGGAATACTACATGGCAATGAAAAAGAACTATAATTATGCAAAACAAGGATGATGCTTTGAAACATAATACTGAGGGAAATAAGGAATTTACAGTAGGGTTCTAGTTTATGAAATTCAAACACAGGCCAAACTGAATATATCATTTAGAAGGTAGGTAGGCAAATACATTGATTTAAAAAAGAGTAGAACAACAAAGTATGCTTGCATATACTAAATCTTGAATAAATCTCATTTTTGTCTTTTTAATTTTCACCTGTTATTTAAGTATTACCTTAAGAAGAAACAAGAGAACCAATGCCAGTCTTACCTGCAGAAACACTGAGGAAGTTCTCCTTGGCCATATAAAGGAAACAAAAACGGAGTGTTGCCATACCGCCCAAGACAGTGAAGAAAGTTTTTGGTAGCTTTGAGACCATCTACGGTATTGCTGGCTGTCTCTGATGTCATTGCAATTGAATGCAGAACGAAGTACTGGAGGTTGGGGGTTAATTTTTGAGTTTTTAAATACTCAGAAAATGTAATCTCCTCATAGGCTATGTAAAGATAAAAATTTATCAGTTAAAATCAGAACCAAACTTCAATTTAAAAACACTGCACAGAAGAGATCAAGCCTGTTCAAGACACTTGGCAAAGGACCCAGATGGTAGATATTACATTTTGGACAGAGACCACAGATTTTAGGGGGGGAAAAAAAGAAACTAAAAACAATCTCACTATCCTAATTGAATTAATGGCACAATTTCTAAGCTTTAAATGATGAAACTTTATTTAGTATTTTACAGACTTAAAAACTAGAAAAACATTAAATAATTCATTAACCATCACAACAGGTTTCCATAATTGGCAATAATTTACTTTATTATCATTACAACTGCAAAATAATGTCAATAATTACACTTGAAATATTAAATACGACAAATGGCAATTTCTGGTGAAAACAATGATAGAGTGATAATTTTTTTTTAATGTACACTTCTTACTAAAACTAAGAACAATAAACTATGACTAAAAAGTAATGAAGTTAAGTTCTGTGTGGCTAATGGAATCAGTCTTACTGCCTTATATCACACCTCAAAACAAGAGACCCCTAAAAACTACTCATTTAAAGAACAGAAAAAAATGTAACTGGACTGTTCGTTAGTGGTAAGAAATACAATTCCATGACTAAAGAAAAAACACATATAAATTATAAAAAAATCACTGAGAGAACAGAAGTTTACACCACGGTGAAGAACGAATTGGCAGTATCTAAATGGACATGAAGCTTTTAAGAGCAAGAGCTTGACTTTCAATATTACATCAAGTAAAAAAAAAAAACTGCTATATTTCTCATTGTAACCTAATAAATGAAACATCAATAGAATATTCCTATTTTAGATAATGTTTCCAGTCCAATGCACTTAAAAAGTATAAAGCTCTGATACTAAATTGAGATACTCAATTTTCAACAAACTCTGAAGTAACTGTATGATTTGGGTCAAAGCCAAGACTAGAAACCATGTCCTCTAATACAGTGGTTCACACTCTCCATACCATCTAGCCTTTTTTTCTTAATCAGTCAAAATGAGTAATTCAATATGCCAAGCAAAAGTAATCCTGGGAAAATGAAAAAAATATACAGATTTTTTTAACTGCTGAAAAAAATTAATGGAACAATGAAAAGAGAATATCACCTATGAAGAACTAGTTGACAGCAGTTTTTAATTAACAAGAAAAAAAACTAACACCCAGCATAGCACTTCCACAATGATGAAAACATTCTATAGCTGTACAGTAACCATAGTAGCTAACAGCCACATGTGGCTACTGAGCACTTCAAATATGGCTAGTCCAACTGAGAAACTGAATTTTAAATTTTATTTAATTTTAATTAATTTTAATTTAAATAGCTACATGTTGTTCATGGCTAACCTACTGGATAGTGCAGAGTAAGAATGTACTTTAACATGGAAATGAGCGGCTTACTATATCAGAGCAAGCATATTAAAATAAGAAAGTTCAAATAATTAGAGAACACAATTTAATGGAAAACAATACCTTTATATTCATCAGGATGTTTTTCATACTCCATACAAAATGTAAGAAACTTCATCAGCATTCGCTTTTCTACCATAGTAAGTTGTTTGCTATTAAAGACATCTGCTCTAGAACAAGGAACCTGAAAAACATGATTTTAAGTTAAGAAAACTGCTTCCTAGTGATACAGTATTCCAAATTACATTTTTCCCTATAACTATAACAAGATCATTATTTCCATTCTAGCCATTTGTGTTACTTTCCATCAGTTCTAATGGCATCTGTTGGCTTCAAAGCTGATTAACTTGTGAGCTCTCTTACTTAATTCTGCCAAGTTGCTCCTTATGCCATTAAAAGGCCAATGGCATGTCACCCCTAACTGGGTACAAATAACAGCTCAAATCTAGCAATACTGCCTGATAGTAACCTTTTCTCAGCACCAACATCAGGCTTCAGAATAACTTATGAAAAAATTAACACTAGAAATTTTAATTGAGTAATCTCTTATTATTTACTTTTACCATGCAGGATTGGAATTCGCTGCTTTGCCAGGAAAATAACAACCCTATTTGCTTATCCTTCCAAAACAAATCATAATAACTTAAGCTCATACCCAGTTACAATACTTGAGTAGCAAAGTACCTGTTCCACTCTTCCTTCTCGAAATGCAAGAATCCTGGTAATATTTTTGAACTCTGCATATCGACTTACATTAGATTTGATTAAAAGATCAATTAGCAATCCTCGAGAATACAGCAGCTGTACAAAGAAAATATTTTATAGGATGAAATAAAAGGCAAAATTGTGGAAAAACTGATAAATGCTAAATAAAGATATATGATTCCATATATTTTTTAATATTTGTAAAAAGCATTTTACCTATTAATATTGTAGTACATAACACACTTTACTACAGGTTTACAATTGATTATCTGAAAAGTCAAAACCTAAAAAACACTGAATCCAAAGTTTTTCTGTATTAGTTTGGCAACAAAATGACCTAAACTGATATCAGGCTCTTCTATCTCTGCCCCACTTACTGTGAATATTCATATATTTGACTGCAGAAATATTAATAGGTTTAATTAAAGAGTGCCTCCTCAGACCTTGCTAAGAATTTTTTAAAATCTAAATAACAGAACACACCAGGCCCAAGGGTTTTGAGTAAGAAATTGTAGCCTAAGGACAGGTGGTTATTAAGAAGACACGAGTTCGTTGGACTTCCTCACCAAACAAAAAAGAAAAAGACTGGTTATGCATTTCTACCACAAGAGTCAAATTTTAGGTCCCTCTATAATTCTAGCAGTTTAGATTTATATGAGAAATGTCTTTTTAAGAAATGAGGATGATGTTTATTGTCAGCATGCACATGAGGAATTGATTTAATCTTTCACATCTCTCATAACAATTATCAGAGAGACAAAAACAAGTTCAACAGTATTATCTAGCGTGTTCTAAATTTAACCATATGGTTAAATGCAACAGATCTGGTTATGTCCTATACTGATATACCTTTAAGTGTTTATAACTCAATAAATGTTAAAAATGTAAACGTTACATCTGTAATAGTGGAGGGAAAGAAAACAATTAGCTTTACTACAAAGAAAAAGGGAATTTCAAAAATCAATCCAAACCCTTGGTCTGAGTAACCAAGAGGTCAGTAAAGACTTTGAAAATCAGTATTAGGTAAATTTTTATAAAGTCCAGCATTGTGCTGAACAAAACTGGCATTCCTTTTTTTTTTAAACTAATCCAAACTATCCTGACTACTAAACTCAGCATGTTATTTCATTATCTTCAGCTTAATACCCTACACAACTGATATAGCCCATGTTCTTAATAATATACTACCAAGTACTCTGTAATTATAATAAAAAATAGGTACTTCAAATACCTAATTTGTTTAAAAAACAAATACTTGAAATTCAATGATCCCTTAGTAGTCATAATTTCACAAATATTAATACAAACATAAGATGCATTTTCACTTAATTAGATCTAGTAATGCTTAAGATTCAATGCCAGCTTAAAAATAATTTGCTTACGATAACACCGAAGAGTGAGAACACATTTCAATTAAAACTACACTAAACTTTTGTCTGAAGCTTAATAATAACAAGTACAGTATTTAAACCTAAGCCTCTTTTTCACCATTCTCTAAGTGACTTAAAACAGAAATTTCAGTGATGAGAGGCTAAAGAATACCAAGTATCCTTCAACAGAAAAATGGATAAAGTTGTGTGGAATTATTTGGTCATAAAAGAGAATGGAATTATTTGGTCATAAAAGAGAATGAAATCTTGCCATCTGTAACAACATGGATGGACCTAGAGGGCAGTATACTAAGGGAAATAAGTCAGAGAAAGACACCACATGATTTCACTCATATGTGGAATCTGAAAAACAAAACAAATGAACAAAGAAACAAAAAACAAGACTCTTAACTAAGAGAACAAACTGGATGGTTGCCAGAGAGATGGATGGGTGTGGCTGGGTGAAATAGATAAAGGGAACTAAGAGTTACAAACTTACAGTTATAAAAGAAGTCATGGAGATGAAAAGTACAGCACAGGGAATATAGTCAATAATACTGTAACAATGTTGTATGGTGATAGAAGGTGAGTAATCGTGGTGAGCAATGAGTAAATGTATAGAATTGTCCAATCAATATGTTGTACAACTGAAACTAATATTGTATGTTAATTGTATTTCAATAAAAATAAATAAAAAAGAATATTTCAATATTACATTTAATAATTAATCATTTTTGCTTCACTTGGCCATGTTGGTTCCATAACTATTAAGGGTATGGACTTTCTTAGAAAAGAGTTCTAATTCTAAGAACTTCAACTCTGATTTTCTCTAATCCTCTAAGTACAATATTATACTATAATAATAATATATATACTACATAAAAATGATAAATATTTGATTTAACTAACCTACCCTGAGTAGTATAAGACTACTTTTTTAAAAGCCTATATTTATGTGGACGTGTTTTGTAAACTGTAAAGCACCACAGTAATGTGTCAGTTTTACCATGACGACTTTGAGATGGAATTCGTGTAGAAATATCAAGTAGTTTGGAGGGGCGCCTGGGTGGCACAGCGGTTAAGCGCCTGCCTTCGGCTCAGGGCGTGATCCCGGCGTTATGGGATCGAGCCCCACATCAGGCTCCTCCGCTATGAGCCTGCTTCTTCCTCTCCCACTCCCCCTGCTTGTGTTCCCTCTCTCACTGGCTGTCTCTATCTCTGTCAAATAAATAAAATCTTTAAAAAAAAAAGAAAAAGAAAAAGAAATATCAAGTAGTTTGGAGACATCAAACTGGACTTTAGGAAAGAGGTAGGGCTTGAAATAGATATTTGGCAATCACCCTAAATTTAGATGCAGTAACTGAAATTAGATCAGACAGAATTTCCAAGGAGTAACTGATGGCCCCAATATCATGGAATGTACTGCTTTCCACACCATAGGTACTCAGTAAATATTCATTAAATGACTAACATTAAAAAATGATAGTAAACCTCTTATATTGCTATGGTTCTACATTCTTTAGCTACTGCTGCTTTTGTAGGATGAATTTATTACTGATTATTTTTGAAATATATAAAACCATAAAAATTACTATGCAGGACAAAGTACAACTGCCTTGACTGCTCTAGACACATCTGTTTTTAATTTACCCTAAAAGAACCACTATTATGATCCACTTAAACTCATGAAAATACCCAGAAATCTTAGAAGTCTCCTCAAATGTCTTGGCATCTAATTAAACTATCTCCCCCTCCACTACAATAAGCATTCACTTTCTTTTATACAAGTGAATAATTTCCTACACTAATTCCAAAAATTGATAACAGCATTATCATCTACCATTTTCCTTTGCAATATTTATACTCTATTTCAGCTACCATAAGGGTTAGAGACTATATTATAAACTAGTGCTGATTCTTTTTTTTTTAAGATTTTATTTATTTATTTGACAGAGAGAGAGACAGCCAATGAGATAGGGAACACAAGCAGGGGTGTGAGAGAGGAAGCAGCAGGCTCCCAGCAGGAGGGAGCCCGATGCGGGCTGGATCCCAGGACCCTGGGATCATGACCTGAGCCTAAGGCAGACGCTTAATGACTGAGCCACCCAGGCGCCCCAACTATTGCTGATTCTTAACCAACATTTTATCATCATTTAAGTTAGACATTCCATATTCCAAGTAACTAATTAAAAATGAAAATTTCAGAACAAAGCCCATTTGTTACTTCAGTTTTTTGTTTTCTTTTTCAGTTTTGTAAAGCTTATTTTCTGTTCATGAGAACAGTAAGACCATTAGTAAACTATGAATAAGCTTCCACCCAGGAATCAATAGCCAAGGTAACATGGAAAAAATGCTAGATTTCAAAGCAGGGCAGGGGTCACAGTAGCTGGAGAAGGTGAAATAGATGGTGCAAAATATGAAGTAGGCCCAAAGTAGCAGTCAACTCAGAGCAGGACAGAATCAGACACAGAGAGCTATGTGATAGAAAGAAACAAAGGGTAGTAAAAAACAAAAAAACAAAAACAAAACAACAAATCTCATATTTTTAGGCATCAGGTTAAAAAAGAGCAGCATATGGGTATATGGGACTGTATTAGCAAAATGTGAAGAATATGCAATTAGTCTCTCTCTTTACTCTGTAACTTGAAACTTCAAGAGAACACATTAAATTGAAAAGCCTAGTTTTGAGGCAAGTCTAATGTTATTTACTACACTCTCCTACCTCTTTTTAATTTCTTATTGTTTGCCCTCAGTTTATGGATTTGGTCTGTTTCTTTCTACTTTCTCCCAGCCCTATTTCTAACTTTTTTTTTTTTAAAGATTTACTTACTTGAGAGCGAGAGAGACAGAGAGAGTGTGTGTGCATGCACAGAAGCGGGGGGAGGGGCAGAGGGAGAAGCAGACTCTCCACTGAGCAGGGGACCCAATGTGGGGTTAGATCCAAGGGCCCTGGGATCAAGACCTAAGCCGAAGGCAGCCACTTAAACCGACCAAGCCATCCCGGCGCCCCCTATATCTAACCTTTTAAGACCATTATCCTTACTTGTTTTCTGTTCTTTTTGTACTACATTAACCTTGCTTTCTATAAACCCAATACAACATTGTACTCTCCAAAGACTTGGAGGGGGACCTCCTCTGAAGTTACATCGATCTAACATCGGAGTTAAGGACTGAAACATAACCAAAGACAAAAGCATTGTTCCGAGCCTCTCTCCTCTTGCCAACTGTTAAATTATCCTCCAAAGCCCTCACACCTGAACAGATGATTTTCAAGAATGCATTGGTTTTTTTTCAGAATGTTCACCATCATACAGATGTTAAAATAGTTATATAGAAGGGCTAAAAAAACTTCATTTAATAAACTATAAATATAAATTTATAATTAGGTTCATTAGAATTTTTCTCTTGATAGAATTCATAGTGTTCACATAGTAGGAGAATATTAGAGTGGACTCTGCTCTAGTACAAAAGTATTCTTGTGCTATAGTACTGAGCATTTTTACTGCATTTTTAAACCTATATTTAAAAAATATTTTAACTGAATTATAAATTTCTGGCTACTATCTCTTTATAAAACAAATGTCCCACACTTTAAAAAATAAAATTATAAAAATTGGGTTTATGGTCCCAGATGCTATTTTCAATCAATTAAAAATTAGTATTATTCTAATAATAAGGTGAAGAAAATTAGTACTTACTTTTGATACCAAATCAATATTAAATCTCCTGCCTTCTTTAATAATTTGTGAGTAAGTTATCCTATTTTTCTTTGGTTGCAACACAGTGTCTTCTGCTATAGGCACATTTTCACTTGTTTCTTCTTCTGAAGCTGACTTCGCATGAGTTTTATCATCATAACGTTTTTCTTTTTCCCCTGTTACTTCCACATCGTTTATTTCTAGGGCAGTCTCTTGATCACTGCTTGGAGTTTGTTCAGTGGGCATTTCGCAGCTCACAGTGCATAATGACTCATCTTCTGAAGGCTGATAGGCAGAATGTGCAGCTTCTGTGGGGTTCCCAGATATCACGGAAGCATGATTTTTCTGCAGTGCACCCGCTTCTTCAACATCTTCATGTAAATCCTGACTAATGAGAAATTATAATAACAACACACTTTTGGTAATTGCACTGGCTACATCTTTACATTATTTTAATGGCTATTTTTATTTCTTTACCCCATTTATATTATCAAGTTCAGTATACATTTTGTCTTATCTGAACCACACACTAAACATCCATCTGTTAAGGTTTCAATACAATATGAAACATAATTAATATTTGAAAAATACACATAAAGATTTCAGAGTTTAGTAGGGTCTGTCACATGTACACTTTTGAGAATCTAATGTCATCAGGGGAATTTTATTTTAGAAACAAATCAAAAGTGCTTACCAGCACAGCCTTCAGAATAAATAGGACAGTGTTCAAACCCTGACCCTGTGATTAGGGAACTCTGTGAACTTAGACAAGTTATTTATCCTCTCTGATCGAAATTATTCATCTATAACATATGGATAATAGCATCTACCTCACAAGGTTGTTTTGAAGATTAATAGTTTAGTTTTCATGGTATCACACGCAAAGAACCTGTCACAATGCCTAGCACATAGTAAATGCTCAACAGTGGTAGTTATCAAAGATTATTATTATTAATGGTGTGACAGAGCTATAAAAAGTCTGCCATAAAGTTTAAGCTGGCTTATCACAATGTGGTATCTAAGAGGATCTTTCTGTATTTTTTTCTGCTTTATTTTGTTTTAGTATTAGTGTCTATTACTCTACTGGAAGTCCCAATTCCAAAGTTACTACTAGGGTTAACATTCTCAGTCCATACGCCTTGACTGATAAAACAGGCATTATGCATTTCACTTGCATGGTTTATCCTCCACAGAACCTACATTTCATTGAGTTGTCCTACTGTGCAACACTAAAAATGCCAATGACAGGCCTTGGGAAGTAAACACCTGCTAACTGATTGCTCAAGAACTTAGAGCAGCTCTTCCTTATATGATCTCTAAACCCTACTCCATAAAATCTTATTCCTGCCTCTAACCTGTATCACCTTCTTTATCTCTCTGAATCTATCAACTCTAATCTCCATGTTCTGAACCATATCATTTGTGTCTCCTGTGTTATTCTTCCCACTCCCCATAATATAATTCACCCATTCTCAAAAATAAACACGTACTTTAACAATCTATCCATTGTAAGAAAAATTTTAAGTATTTCCCAAAAAAACTTCCTTAAACTAACCATACTTATCATTCTATTACTCCATGTCCCCACAATACACACATGCAGTTTACCTTGCATTTATTTATCAGGTCCTTTTAATAGTCCTTTGGTTGTCCAGGATATACTTTATCTTCTGAAGTAGACTTTAATTCCCTTAAGGGAAGACCCAAACATCTCTATTTATGTGTCCCTCACAGCACCTACTATACTGCTCTATCTAATAATTTCTTGAAGAATAAATGATTTCTACATGCCAAGGGTGTGCGTGTGTGTGTGTGTGTGTGTGTGTGTGTATAAACATGAAACGAACTGAATTTGCAGGAAACACAAGATATGGGGCCAAGAAAAAGCAATAAATCATAAATTCAGAAATCTGAGTGCACTTAAAGAATGTCTTATTACAATTAATACAATAAACACTGTAATAAAAAAGGTACTATGAAAGAGTAACATAAAAGTCAAAAATATAAAATGGTGGGGAGAATAGCTAAGATAGTGGAAAGTAGAAAGATTCTAAGCTCCTCTTCTCCCTTAAAAACAACTAGATAACTATCAAATCATTCTGAATACCCGAGAAGTCAACCTGAAGACTGAGAGAACAAACTCCACAACTAGAGGGAAAGAAGAGGCCACAGAAAGGAAGGTAGGAAGTGCAGAGACATGCTTTGGGGGAGAAACAGATCTCTGATGCTGTAGATGCAAGGGAGCCCTGGTCTGGGAGAAAGGCAAGGGAGAGAGAAGCATATGGGGAACATACAGGGAGAATTACTTCTCCAAAGCCAATGGCTAGGAAAACAAGAGGGGCAGATTTTTTTGAGTTTTTGTAACCAGCAGGGATGGAAGACTAGAGTTTTAGATATCCACATCATGACTGGGATAGAGCCTGGAGGGCACACTGCACTGCTCCAGAGGAGAAGGCAGGCAAACACCTGGGGGCAGACAGTCATCTAAAGAACACCTGGGCCACACAAAGGAGGAGATAATTCCCTCTTCTCAAACTGGGTCCCTGAGAAAAACAAGCACTGAGACCCTTCTCCAGGGACAATGGAGCTGCCTGGTTCCATTTCCCTTCCCCACCCCTCAGCATAAAAAAAGAACCAACTGCTAGAAACACCAGAGCACCTACACTGACTGCATAACCTGCTTATACCAGGTCCAATACCCCTGCACTCTACCCCTACCGCCCTTCTTGGTCAAGTCTGATTCACTCCCAGCTTGGCAGGATCCTTCCCCAGAAGACCCACAGAAACCCCTGCTCACACAACATCTCCTGACCAGAGAGTTATGCAAAGATTCAGGTCTAGTGTAAGTAGTACTGGGTCTCATTTAACAAGCAGCCCAGAGTACACCTAGCTAAACTCACCACACTCTGCCCAAGGACCAAACACTGCCCAATGAAGGAAGGACAGACTCTGCAAATGACTGACCTGAAGGACAGAGCACCCAAAACAAGCAGCAGAATGAATGCAACATGCACCAGAGACACGCTCTGAAGCACCAGGCACTGGGTACTATACGACATCTTCTTCATAAAGCCATTACACTCAAAAGCAAGAAACAGAACAAGCTTTTCTACAAACAAAGACAGACACTTAGGCAAAATGCCAAGATGGAGAAATTCATCCCAAATGAAACGACAAGATAAGGTCACAGCCAGAGATCTAAGTGAAACAGATTTAAGTAATATGCCTGAATGGAGAACTGAAAGCAACAATCATTAAGGCTGAAGACTGGGCTCGAGAAAAGAATGGAGACTTCAGGGAGGCCCTTACACAGAGGTAAAAGAGTTAAAAGAAACAGAAATGTAAACTGCAGTAAGAAAGACTCGAAACAGACTGGATACAATGAACACAAGGATGAAAGAAGCAGAGGAACAGGTCAGTGATACAGAGGTAAAATAATAGACAAATACAAAGCAGAACAAAAGAGAGAAAGAAGAATTATGGATCAGGAGAATAAATTTAAGGAACTCAGTGACTCCATCAAATGAAATAACATTCGTACTATACAAGTCCGAGAACAAGGAGAGAGAGAAAAGAGGGCAGAAAATTTGAGGAAATAGCTGAAATCATCCCTAATCTGGGAAAGGAAACAGACATCCAGATTCTGAGGCACAGACGACTCCCATCAAAATCCACAAAAGCAGGCCAACGCCAAGATTTATTGTAATTAAATTTGCAAAATACAATTATAGAGAAAAAAATCCTGAAAGTAGCAAGACAAAAGAGGTCCTGAACTTACAAAGGAAGAGTCATAAGACTAGCTACAGATCTCTCCACAGAAACTTAGCAAGCCAGAAGAGTGGCATGATATACTCAAAGTGCTGAATGGGAAAAACCTGCAGCCAAGAATACTCTGTCCACCAAGCCTATCATACAGAATAGAAGGAGAGATGAAGTTTCCCAGAGAAACAAAAACTAAAGGAGTTTGTGACCACTAAACCAGCCCTGCAAGAAATACTAAAGGGGACTATTTGAGTGGAAAGAAAAGAACAAAAGTGACAAAGAGAAGAAAGGAACAGAGAAAATCTTCAGACACAATAAAACAAGTAATAAAATGGCAATAAATACATAGCTATCAATAGTTCTGAAGGCAAATGGACTAAATGCTCCAATCAAAAGACACTGGATGGCAAAATGGATAACAAAACAAGACCCCATCTAAATGCCGCCTACAAGAGACTCATTTTAGACATAATGACACCTGCACATTGGACATGAGGGGATGGATAAACATTTACCATGCAAATAGACATCAAAAGGAAGCCAGAGTAGCAATACTTACATTAGACAAACTAGACTTTAAACCAAAGAGTATAATAAGAGATGAAGAAGGGTACTATGTCACAATAAAGGGGACTATACAACAGGAAGATCTAACAATTGTAAATATTTATACCCCCAAAATGGCGGGGCACCCAAATGCATAAAACAATTAATAAAAAACATGAAGAAACTCATTGATAATAATACAGTAATACTATGGGACAACACCCCACTTACACCAATGGATAGATCATCTACACAGAAAATCAACAAGGAAACAATGGCTCTGAATGCTATACTGGACCAGATGGACATAACAGATATATTCAGAACACTTCATCCTAAAGCAGCAGAATACACATTCTTTTTGAGTGCACATGTGACATTCTCAAAAAAGATCACATACCAGGTCACAACTCAGGCCTCAACAACTACAAAAAGACTGTGATCATACCATGCATCTTTTCTGACCACAATGCTATGAAACTTGAAGTCAAACACAAGACAAAATCTGGAAAGACCACAAATACATGTAGGCAAAACAACATGCTACTAAAAAATTAATGGATCTGGGGTACCTAGGTGGCACAGTCAGTTAAGCATGCGACTCCTGGTTTCAGCTCAGATCATGATCAGGTCATGAAATTGAGCCCCGTGTTAGGCTCTGTGCTGAGTCTGCTTGAGATTCTCTCTTCATCTCCCTCTGCCCCTCCTTCCCATGCTCTCCTTCTCTCTCTCTCTCAAATCAATAAATAAATCCAAAAAAAAGAATAAATTGGTGAAACAGGAAATTAAAGAAGAAATAAAAAAAAATAGATGGAAACAAATTAAAATGAAAACACGACAGTCCAAGAAAGAAAAATCTCAAGTAAACAACCTAACCTTAGACCTAAAGGAGCTAGACAAAGAAATACAAACGAAGCCTAAAGCCAGCAGAGGAAAGGAAATAATACATATTAGAGAAGAAATAAATGACATAGAAACTAAAAACAAAACAAAAACAAAAACGAAACAGAACAGATCAATGAAACTAGGAGCTGGTTCCTTGAAAGAACTGTTAAAAGTGATAAACCCCAGACAGACTTATGAAAAAGAAAGGAGAAAGGACACAAATAAATAAAATCAGAAATTGACAGAGGAGAAATAACAACCAACACCACGGAAATACAAACAATTATCAGATAATATTATGAAAATATCAGAAAATATTATGAAAAATTATATGCCAACAAACTGGACAACTTGAAAGCAATGGATAAATTCCTAGAAACATATAAGCTACCAAAACTGAAGCAGGAAGAATCAGAAAACTTGAACAGACCCAGAACCAGCAAAGAAGCTGAATCAGTAATCAAAACTCTCCCAACAAACAAAAGTCCAGGGCCAGATGGCTTCCCAGGGGCATTCTACCAAACATTTAAAGTAGAATTAATACTTTTTCTTCTGAAAGTATTCTAAAAAAACAGAAGAGGAAGGAAAACTTCCAAATTCATTCTATAAGACCAGTATTACCTTGACTCCAACACCAGACAAAAACTGCACTAAAAAAGACAACTATAGGCCAATATCCCTGACGAATATGGCTGTAAAAATTCTCAATAGGATACTAGCAAATTGAATCCAACAGTACATTAAAAGAATTATTCACCATGATCAAGTGGGATTTATTACTGGGCCACAATGACGGTTCAACATTCAGAAGTCAATCAATATGATACACCAATTTAAAAAAAAGGATAAGAACTACATGATCCTTTGAAAAGATGTAGAAAAAGCATCTGACAGAGTACAACGTACATTCATTATTTAAAAAAAAAAAAAAACCTCAACAAAGTATGGTTAGAGGGAACATACCTCAACATAGTAACAGCCATATATGAAAAATCCACACCTAATATCATTCTCAATGGGAAAAAACTCAAGAGTTTTTCCTCTATGGTCATGGGCAAGATATGGATGTCTACTCTTACCACAATTATTTCACATAGTACTGGAAGTCCTAGCCACAGCAATCAGACAATACAAAGAAATAAAAGGCATCCAAACTGGCAAAGAAGAAGTCAAACTTTCACTATCTGCAGAATAACATGATACTCTATACAGAAAACGCCAAAGACTACACCAAAAAATTGCAAGGACTGATACATGAATTCAGTAAAATAACAGGATACAAAACCAACATACAGAAATCTGGTGCATATATATACCAATATTGAAGCAGCAGAAAGAGAAACCAAGGAATTGATCCCCTCTACAATTGTTCCAAAAATCCTAAGATACCTAGGAATAAACCTATCCAAAGAGGTAAAAGATCTATACTCTGAAAACTAGAACACTTAATGAAAGAAATTGAAGGTGACACAAAGAAATGGAAAAATACTGCAAGCTCATGTATTAAAAGAATACTGTTAAAATGTCTATAATGCAAACAATGAATCATGGAACACTACATCAAAAACTAATGATGTACTGTATGGTGAATAACATATTTTTTTAAAAATGTCTATATTGCCCAAAGCAACCTACAGTCTTCATGCAATCTTTATCAAAATAACAGCAGCATTTTTCACAGAACTAGAACAAGCAATTCTAAAATTTGTATGGAACCACAAAATACCTTAAATAGCAAAAAGCAATCTTCAAAAAGTAACACTAAGCTGGACACACCACAATTCAAGACCTCAGCTTACATCATTACAAAGCTGTAGTGATTAAGACAGTATAATACCGGCATAAAAATAGATATATAAATCAACAAAACAGAATAGAAAACCCAGAAATGAACCCACCACTATATGGTCAATTAATCTTCAACAAAGCAAGAAAGAATATCCAATGGGAAAAAGACAGTCTCTTCAACAAATGGTGTTGGGAAAACTGGAAAGCAACATGCAAATAATGAAACTGGACCATGTACTTACACTATACACAAAAATAAATTTAAAATGGATGAAAGACCTAAATGTGAGACAGGAAACCATCAAAATCCTAGAGGAGAACACAGGAAGCAACCTCTCTGACATTGGCTGTGGCAACTTCTTACTAGATATGTCTCCTGAAGCAAGGGAAATAACAGCAAAAATAAAACTTTTGGGACTTCATCAAAATAAAAAGCTTCTGCACTGTGAAGGAAATAATCAACAAAACTAAAGGGCAACCTACAAAATTGGAGAAGACATTTTCCAATGATGTATCTGATGAAGGGTTAGTGTCTAAAAGCTATAAAGAACTTTTCAAACTCCACACCCCCCAAAAAAATAATTCAGTTAAAAAACGGGAAAAAGACATGGACATTTTTACAAAGATGACACACAGATGGTCAGCAGACACATGAAAAGATGCTCAACATCACTGATCATCAGGGAAATACAAATCAAAACTACAATGAGATATTACCTCACACCTGTCAGAATGGATAAAATTAACAACACAGGAAACAAAAGGTCTTGGCAAGGCTGTGGAGAGAGGGGAACCCTCTTATACCGTTGAAGGGAATGCAAACTAGTGCAGCCACTCTGGACAACAGTATGAAGGTTCCTCAAAACATTAAAAATAGTACCGTACAACCCAGCAATTGCATCACAGGGTATTTACCCAAAGAATGCAAAAATATTATCTCGAAGGGATACATGCACCCTGATGTTTATAGAAGCATTATTAACATTAGCGAAATTACGTAAAGAGCCCCAATGCCCATTGACTGATAAATCGAAAAAGATGATGTGAGATACACATGTATCATATATATATATATATATATATATATATATGATATAGGAATAGTACTCAGCCATAAAAAAGAATGAAAT
>NC_048238.1:63187355-63214358 GCF_002007445.2 Ailuropoda melanoleuca
AGGTGGGGGATGGTTGTGGGGGGGCAGTTAAATAGGTGATGGGGATTAAGGAGGGCACCTGTGATGAGCACCAGGTGTTTTATACAAGTGTTGAATGACTAAAATCTACACCTGAAACTACTGTGTATGTTAACTAACTGGAGTTTAAATAAAAGCTTGGGGAAAAAAAAGAATATTTACAGTCCAACCAAAAAAAGAAATAAAATGCCAAGATCTTTACTGTTATAATCCAATACTTTTAATTAAATATAATGAAAATAAAACTTAATATCATTATGATCTAATCCTACCATTTAAATCTAGGAAAGTAAAGTGGGAAAAGTTCTAGACCTAGATGCATTAATTAGCAGGTATTAGGCAAGTCACTTAATCTCTCAGATTCATCTATAAAATGGGAATCAGTCCACCTTCCTTACCTCTCATGAGGCTGTTGTACGACAAATGAGCTAACATATATGCAAAGTATTTATAAACTTCAAAAGACTAATCAAACAAGAGATACTAATCAAATACAAGATATTGCTAAACTTCACAAAGGTCAACAAACAACTCAAAATACACGTACCCAGGTTTTTCGAGATCACACGTTGAAAGCTCTTTGGCCACATTACTCCAAGATACCACTGTCATTAGCAACATTAAAAATGAAGAACAATAATATGACATGTGATTTGTGTATTTTCGACAGAATTATTCATGCTCTACACTTTCATTATTTTAAAAAGCAAATAAATCAAAGTGTGTTCCATGAGGGATCTAAGGCGACAACTTTCAGTAGAAGTCCCACACCTACAAATTAAACTAAGGAATGACATGATAACCAACTGCATTTTACAGATAAAACAAAATATGGCAACTACTTCTTATTACAGACCTTAATAATGACACAATGGAAACTGAACACAGCAACTGATCTAGTCAGTGGCTCTCTATCACATTCTGAGAAAAGGGGCTTTCTACAGTGAATGAAATGTTTTAATGCTAACAATCTGGAAAACATGACAAAATAATTAAAGGCATAAGTATAAGAAATTCTTCTTTTGTGAATTTGTCCTCCAACCATAAATTAATAAGTCTTACTCTTCTTAACATCATTTTTTGAAATCTCTAGCACTACAAGAAACATGTACAATAAAAACACAAGACTGTCCTTAGTTTCTACTAACAACAATATTTTTGAACTTTGGGTAAGGTTAAATTTAATACCTAACTAGAAATTATAAAGACACCAGAAAACTCCCAAAACTACGCTTAATGCAGTACTAAGCAAAATTCTGTTCATCAAAATTAACTTATCTTTCCTCAAATTTAAAACTTTATATTGTGGTAAAAAAATTTCTTAAAATAGGTAATTTAACTTTTTGAAGAAAAATTCAGAATAAATTAAAAATTCAAATTTATAAATTTTAAAGTATTTGAAAAATATAAAAACACATTTGCCAGTTGTAAATTAATGTGGCTGGATTGTAAGCTCTCAATGGAAACTATGAGTTCAACAATGGTATTATGATTTTAACATATAAAGGAGAAAAAAAATCTGCTTCATTAGTTCTTAGTTCTTATAAAACTTTTCAATATCAAAGAAGATTTCACAAATGAAATCTAATGTCATTTATACTGCCAATTTGAATTTCAAAGCCATTTACAATACAGTATATCGATACTGAGATAATTTTACCTACCTGCAACTGATGAATATATTGCGTCTAATGCTTTTTATACTAGTTGCCTATATATATATATATATATATATATATATGGAAATCAAAACTACTATAAATATATATATATATTTTTTTTTCTTAAGAATCTGGGTATAAAAATTCAGGTATTATCTAGTATTGTTTATCAATAAATTGTATTAACAAAGTAATACCTCACAGTGAATGCAACTTTTTTATGCCTAGTATCACAGTTTAAGTCAAATAAAAAATTGCCAACCAACCGATTAATTTATTCAGCACAGCTTTTAACTATTCATTTCCATTTGCATCTTTTTCACCACAGTATAGGCTGTTGCAAAAATTGTATTATTTTACTTAGTTGTGTGTGCTTTGTTCTAAGGCCAATCATTCCTGATTTGCACAGTATATGTTAAACTTCTAACCAGCTATTTATTCTTGCAAATAAATGTTTATGGTTACCCATAAGAGTTACAAAAATCAGACTATCCAAAAGTTATTGTTCCAGAAACTAGCAATATAAAAAACCACTGTATTCAATTTTGAATTGCTACAATAAAATATATTGGTATATATTTTTCTCTACTCTTACCAACTTCAAATGTTAACACACATTATGGAATATAGCTGACATACTAACCTCCTGTCACATTTTTCCAAGAACAAAATTTTGTAAGATGATGTACAGCAAGTACTGCTGGTTGTCTACAGAACAACCATTAGTCTCTTCCTCCCTAGCAAAAGAGATGTAATTCCAGAACTAGGAAAAGGATCATGGCTGATTAAAGCCTATTATAGTAATTTACAGCCCTTTGCTGCTAACTGATTTAGGAGTGAGCTGGTTATTCAGTTTTAGCCAATAAGACAAGGGAGAGTGTGCTAGGGGCTCCTGATGAAGAAGACTCTCTAGTATAATAATAATAAAAAATATATACATATGGGGCATCTGGGTGCTCAGTCAGTTAAGTGTCTGCCTTCAGCTAAAGTCATGATTTCAGCGTCCTGGGATGGAGTCCCACATGGGGCTCACTGCTCAACAGGGAGTCTGCTTTGCCCTTTCCCTCCGTGCGCGCGCTCTCTCTTTCTCTCATGAGCGTGCGCACGCTCACATTCTCTCAAGTAAATAAATTAAATCTTCTAAAAAAATAAAAGGGATACATATTTTAGGAAAACTCTCCCCCTTCCTATCATTTTTAGAGGTCTTTGCTGCATGAAAACCTGTTTAGAATTCTGGTAACCACTTTGTAACTCTAGACACCAAGCTAAGAGAAGTGCAGAGCAGATACCCCAAAGCCCTGATGTGATTAAGATGCACAGTTAATGAGAAAAAATACAAAAACAACCACAAAACAAGTAACAAAATAACAATAAATACGTATCTATCAATAATTACTTTGGATGTAAATGAACTAAATGCTCCAATCAAGACAGAGGGTGACAGAGTAGATTAAAAAAAACAAGACCCATTTATAAGCTACCTACAAAAGACTCATTTACCTGCACATTAAAAGAGAGGGGATGGAGAAATGTTATCATGCAAATAAATGTCAAAAGAAAGCCAGGATAGCAACACTTATATTGGACAAAATAGACTTTAAAACGAAGACTGTAACAAGAGACAAAGGATACTATATAATTAAAAAGGAGACAGTACAACAAGAAGATATAAGAATTGTAAATGTTTATGCACCCAACATGGAAGCACCCAAATAAATAAAAGACTTAATAACAAACATAAACTAACTGATAATAATACAATAATAGTAGGGGACTTAAAACACCCCACTTACATAGATGGGATTCATCATCTAAACAATCAACAAGGAAACAACGGCTTTGAATGACATGCTAGACCAGATGGATTTAACAGATATATTCGCAACATTCCATCCTAAAACAGAACACATGTTCTTTGCCAGCAAACATGGAACATTCTCTATTAACAGATCATATATTAGGCCATAACACAAGTCTTAAATTCAAAAACACTGAAATCCTATCATGCAACTTTTCTGACCACAACACTATGAAACTAGAAAGTAAGCACAAGACAAAAATCTGGAAAGACCCCAAATACATGGAGGTTAAACAGCATGGTCCTACCTAAACAATGAATGGGTTAACTAGGGAATCAAAGAAGAAATTTAAAAATACATGGAAACAGGGTGTCTGGGTGGCTCAGTCCATCGGGCATCTAACTCCGGCTTGGGTCATGATCCCGGGGTCCTGGGATCGAGCCCTCCAGTGGGCTCCCTGCTCAGCCGGAAGCCTGTTTCTCCCTCTCCCTCTGCCCTTCCCCCATGCTCCTGCTCACTCTCCCGTGCTCTGTCTCTCTCTCTTGAAAAAATAAAACCTTTAAAAAATATACATGGAAACAAATGAAAATGAAAACACAACAGTCCAAAATCTTTTGGATGCAGCAAAAGCAATTCTAAGAGGAAACTATATAGCAATACGGGCTACCTCAAGAAGCAAGAAAAGTCTCAAATGAATTATCCAACCTTACACCTAAAAGAGGTAGGAAAGAAAAACCCAAAGAAACCTAAAGCCAGCATAAGGAAGAAAATAATAAAGATTAGAGTAGCAATAAATGATGTAGGAACTAAAAAAGACAATACAACAGATTAATGAAACCAGGAGTAGGTTCTTTGAAACAATTCATACAACTGATAAACCTCTAGCCAGACTTATCAAAAAGAAAAGAGAAAGGACCCAAATAAGTAAAATCACAGATGAGAGAGGAGAAATAACCAACATCACAGAAATACAAACAACTGTAAGAAAATATTCTAAAATATTTATATGCCAACAAATTGAAAAACCTAGAAGAAATGGATAAATTCTCACAAATATAACCTACAAAAACTGAAGCTGGAAGAAATAAAAAATTTGACCAGATTACCACCAATGAAATTCAATTAGTAATCAAAAAACTCCCAACAAAGTCCAAGGCCAGATGGCTTCACAGGTGAATTCTACCAAATATTTAAAGAAAAGTTAATACATTTTCTTCTGAAAGTATTCTAAAAAACAGAAGAGGAAGGAAAACTTCCAAATTCATTGTATGAGGACAGTTATCACCCTAACACCAAAACCAGATAAAGACACCACCAAAAAAAAAAAAAAGAGAGAGAACTTCAGGCCAATATCTCTGATGGACATAGATACAAAAATCCTCAATAACATACTAGCAAACCAAATCCAACAATGTTAAAAAAAAATCATACACTACAATCAAGTGGGATTTATTCCTGAGATGTAAGGGTGGTACAATATTCACAAACCAATCAACGTGATACATCATCATACCAATAACAGGAAGAATAAAAACCTCATGATCATTTCACTAAAGGATGAAAAAGCATTTGACAAAGTACAACATCCACTCATGATAAAAACCCTAAACAACTGGTCTACAGGGAACATACCTCAACAGAATAAAGACCTAATATGAAAACCCCAGAGCTAAGATCATACCCAATGATAAAAAATTGAGAGGTTTTCCTGTAAGATCAGGAATAAGACAAGGATGTCCACTCTCACCACTTTTATTCAATGTAGTACTGGAAGCCCTAGACACAGCAGACAATAACAAGAAATAAAAGGTATTGAAATTGGTAAGAAAGAAGTCTAACTTTCACTATTTGCAGATGACATGATAGTACAGAAAACACTAAAGACTCCACCAAAATACTACTAGAACTGATAAATGAATAAAGTTGCAGGATACAAAATCAATGTACAGAAATCTATTGCATTCCTTTACAGTAATAATGAAGCAAAATAATAATAATAAAACAGAAAGTGAAATTAAGAAAACAATCCCATTTACAACTGTACCAAAAACAGTAAGATATGCAGGAATAAATGTAACCAATAAAGTGAAAGACCCGTACTCTGAAAACATAAAACACTGATGAAAGGAATTCAATATGACACAAGGAAACGGAAAAACATTCCATGCTCATGGGATGAAAGAACAAATATTGTTAAAAATTCTGTATTACCTAAATCAATCTACAGACTTAATGCAATCCCTGCCTAAAGAATAGCAGCATTTTTCACAGAACTAGAACAAACAATCCTAAAATTTGCATGGAACCACAAAAAAAAGCCCAAATAGCCACCTTGAAAAACAGCAATCTTGAAAAAAAATTAGAAGTATCACAATCCCAGACTTCAAGTTATATTATAATGCTATAGTATTCAAAAACAGTATGGTACTGGCACAAAAACAGACACTTAGATCAAAAGAACAGAATAGAAAGCCCAGAAACGAACCAACAATTACATGATCTATTAATGTTTGACAAAGGAGGAACGAATATCCAATGGAAAAAAGACGGTCTCTTCAACAAATGGTGCTGGGAAAACTTGACAGCAACATGCATAAGAATGAAACTGGACCACTTTTTTCACCCTACATGAAAATAAATTAAAAATGTAGTAAAGACCTAAATGCGAGTCTTGAAACCATAAAAATCTAGAAGAGAGCACAGAAAGTAATTGCCCTGATATTGGCCACAGCAACATTTTTCTAGACATGCCTCCTGAGGCATGGGAAACAAAAGCAAAAATAAACTATTGAGACTACAGCAAAATAAAAGGCGAAGGAAACAATCAATAAGACTAAAAGGCAACCTACAGAATGGGAGAAGATATTTGCAAACGACATACCCAATAAACAGTCAGTATCCAAAATATACAAAGAACTTATAAAACTCAACATCTCCCCCCCAAAATAATCCAAATAAAAATGGGTAGAGGACATGAAGAGACATTTCTCCAAAGAAGACATACAGACGGCTAAGAGACACAAGAAAAGATGCTCATCATCAGTCATCAACAAGGAAATGCAAATCAAAACTACGACACACCAACTCACACCTGTCAGAATGCCTAAAATCAAAAACACAAGAAACATGTGTTGGTGAGCATGTGCAGAAAAAGGAACACTCTTGCATTGCAGGTGGGAATGCAACTGGTGCAGCCACTATGGATATCAGTATGGAGACCCCTCAAAACGTTAAAAATAGAATTACCCTATAATCCAAAAATGGCCCTACTGGGTATTTACCCAAAAATACAAAAACACTAACTCAAAAGGATACATGCACCCCTATGTTTACAGGAGCATTTACAATAGCCAAATTATGGAAATAGCCCTAGTGTCCATTGGCTGAGGAATGGATAAACAAGATGTGGTACAGATATACAATGGAATTATTATTTGGCCATAAAAAAAGAATGAAATCTTGCCATTTGCAACAACATGGATGGAAATAGAGAGTAAAATGCTAAGCAAAATAAGTCAGTCAGAGAAAGACAAATACCATATGATTTCACTGGAATTTAAGAGACAAAATAAATGAGCAAGTGAAAAGAAAAAAGAGAGACACAAACCAATACAGTCTTAAACTACAGAGAACAAACTGATGGTTATCTGAGGGGAGGCGGGTGGGAGGATGGGTCAAATAGGTGATGGGATTAAAGAGTACACTTACCATGACACTGCTGAGTAATATATAGAATTGTTGAATCACTATATTGTACATCTGGAACCAATATCACGCTGTATGTCAACTAACTGGAATTTTTTTGAAGTTTCTATTTAAATTCCAGTTAGTTAACATACAGCGTAATACTGGGTCCAGGTGTACAATATAGTATCTCAACACTTCCATACACCACCTGGTGCTCCCCACAAGTGCACTCCTTAATCCCCAACACCTATTTAACCCATCCCCCCCACACCTACCTTCCCTCTGGTAAGCATCCGTTTGTTCTCTATAGTTAAGTAACTAGAATTTAAATAAAAACTTTTAAAAAATGTTAACAAATTCTTCAATGACCAACCTACTGACCTACCTACCTCCTCACCTTCCCACCTTCCCATCTACCTATCCTTCTACTTGCTTAAAGCACTTTTAGTTGGGCGCTATGTCACTTGCAGCCTAAATCAAACTTCAGTGTACACACTGATTAAAAAAAATAGCTTCCTCTAATTTGTAATGATTACATTTTTAAAATTTACTCCTTTTTCTTACTGATATTACTCCATTTTTGCATAGGAAGTTCATAAGTTAAAAAATTCTTAAGTTAAAATACTAGAATCCAAAATTAAAAAGAATTTTACATTACTGTTAAAGTAGTATCTTTATTTTGTTATTAATCAATTACAGAGTTGGTTCATTTGCAAATCTAAGAGGAAAGTTTTCATCCTGCTTTAACATTATCATGCCAGAAAAGGGGGAAACAATGTTCAGTATTTGCAAAAACAAAACAAAAAAAATGGGGCAGAAAAATACAAGTTAGTGCCAATACTTCAGAAAGATAAAATCCCTTTCTGCTACAGAAACTACATGGCATTATGCAATTAGCAGGCAACTGTCTTTTACCTAAGAATTCTCTGGATTAGGGGCGCCTGGGTGGCTCAGTTGGTTAAGCGACTACCTTCAGCTCAGGTCATGTTCCCAGGGTCTTGGGATCCAGCCGCACTGGGTTCCCTGCTCAGCAGGAAGTCTGCCTCTCCCAGTCCCTCTGCCATCACCCCTCCCTCATGTGCTCTCTAGCTCTATCTCTGTCAAATTAATAAATAAAAATCTTATAAAAAAAAAGAACTCTCTGGATTTGTGTGACTAAAGTGGGAATTAATGTACCTTTTCATCATCTACTGAATAAAATAAAAAACAGTAGGTGCTTTTATTCCTTCATATGAACTACAAAAGCATCCTGGGGTGTATAAACTACAGTCACCACAACTAAAGGTTACCGGATTGATTTATCCTTTACCTTCCTAACTCTGGGAGTTAGGCACTTTTAATTGCTCATTATAGATAGGACTACTACTGCTTTACAATACTGAATAGTGTTCTAGTAAATTAAGGAAGTAAATGCACCTGATTAGGTGCTAGTCTCCACAAAGGAAATATTTTATTCACCTGATGGAATGGTTCTCTTGATGTGGGTGAAATACAACATGAAAAAAAAAATGGACAACACAAGCTTTTGAGTTAAACAGACGGGTTCAAATCTTGGTTCTGCTCTCTCTAGCTCTCCCTGAGCTCCAGTCTATCCAGCAGCAATATACACTAATAGCTTATGCACATGGCTATAGTACAAACTGAATGAAATTAAATAAATTGTGTAAAGCACCAGGTTATAGAACCTGTCACACAGACAATATCCAATAAATGCTAATTCATTTTCACTTCCTTTCCATAAATCAATTATATAATCACAAAAGTTTTTTCAATGAAAAACTATGTATAGCAGAAGTATTTTTGGCTCAAACTGGAAATTATCCCACTTACTTCAAGCAGCATTCAGGATAACAAAGCTCTGATATAACAAAGCAATCTGGATAGTTCTTGATGGAGTTTATGATATGTGGGCTTATGCTATGATAGTAGACTTACCACAATTTCTATTTTAGTATTTAGACCAATTTGCAATAACCAAAAGTACTAAATTTAATGTTCAAAAGATCACTAAAGCCTTTAGTTTGAATACTTCAGAATTACTTTTAAAAACAAGTCAAGTCAACAACAATAAAAAAATAATACACTGTCCTGTAATGTTTATATTAGAGTATGGTGTTACCAACTTTCCATGTACTTTGAGGTATTTTTCAAGCAGTGGTGATGAGTCTGCACTGATTTATTTCCATCCTTGCCCTGGCCTCCTTGTAATCAAAAAATTAAAAATCAAGAGGCTGCTGGTTATGGCTACAATATTGTTTATGGCCAAGAGATACATATTTTATTGTCCCTTGATGAAATAACAAGTGGCATACATGAGAATCTAATCGTAGATTTTGGCCTAATAAACATCAACTCTATAAATAAGCTAACACATCTGGTCTAAAATGAGAAAAACAAGTCATATGTCAGTATTCGTATTATTATAAAGCTGTCTTTATGTGATATTTTCAAAATTAACCAAAATATTAAAAACCGTATTCTATATATGTAGTGTATCAAGGACTGAAGTTTGACTTCTATTTGTTTGATACAACTAGCTACAATAAACTCTTGGCATGAATGACCATTAAAGTGACCATTACTTTCGGTAATCTTGTTATTTGATCAGATTGTGGATTTGATGTGCACATGCTAAGAGAGTAGTGTACAAAAACAAGATAATAAGCAAGTGAGAGACCCTAAACGATTGGCCATCATTGGGGTATAATTACAAAGTCATCAGAAAGTGACAACAACTTTCTTTCTGGAAAAAAAAAAGCTCATTAAGTGAGGCTAAGGATAAGCAAGAAACACAATTAACACGTGGTGTGTGGCTATGGACTGAAAACCCACGACTCTCAGTAGGAAAGACTCTTTAAAATAAGCAAATGAAGAGGAATACATAAAGTTGTTCCTCTTTGTATAAGACATGACTGTCTATGTAAAAATCCCAAGGAATCTATAAAAAAAAAATATCCCCAGAACTAATAAGTGAGTTCAGCAAGATGCCAGGATACAACTCAATGCATAAAAACCAATTGCATTTCTAGATAGCCATAATGAACATATGAAAGTCAACATTAAAAAGACAATGATACTTATAATTGCCCCAAAGACAAGTAACTACTTAGGTATACAATTAACAAAACATGCACAGGATTGGGATGCTGAAAATTACACAATTCTGTACAAAGAAATCAAAGTCAACCTACATAAATGGAGAGACATACCTTGTCAATGAACTGGAAGACTCAAAATAATAAAGGTATCAATTCCCCCCAAGTTGATTTATAGGATTAATGCAATTTCTATCAAAATTTCAGCAATGCTTTCTAGACATAAAAAAGCTTATTGAAACATTTATATGAAAAGGCATAAACCCTGGAATAGCTAAAACAATCTTGACAAAAAAGAATAAATTTAGAGGAATTATTCTACAAAAAAGAATAAATTTAGAGGAATTATTCTACCTGATTTTAAGTCCTAATATACAGCTGCAGTAATCAAGACAGTGTGGTATTGGTGTGGGAAAAGACATACACATCAATGCAACAGAATATAAAATCCACAAATAGACCATCTAAGTACAGCAAACTGATTTTTGGCAAATATGCAAAATTAATTCAGTGGAGGAAAAACAGCCTTTATAACAAACTGTGCCAAAGCAATCAGATAACCTTATGTTAAAAAAAATGAACACTGACCTAAACCTCACACCTTATACAACAATTACAGATCATGGGCTTAAACATAAAATATATTTTTTTTCTTAAAAATAGGAGAAAATATTCTGGATCTATACCAAAGAAGAAAGTGATAAATTGGACCTCACCTGCATTTTAAAATTTCACCTGCAAAATATCCTGCTTAAAGAGGATGCCAGACAAGCTACAGACTTCGGGGAAATATCTGCAAACTACATACCTAACAAAGGACACATATATAAAACATATAAAGAACTCTCAAAAATCCACAGGAAAAAGCCAATCCAATTAAAAAATGAGCAAAGGATATGAACAGATTTTCAACAAAAAGGACGTAAGAATGGCAAACAAACACATGAAAAGATGTTCAAAATCATCCATAAGGAAAATGCAAATTAAAACTGCAATGAGATATCACTACACCTATCAGAATGGTGAAAAAAGTGAAAACACCAAATGTTGGGGAGCATGTGGGGAAACTGAATCATGAAATTCTGATGGAAATGTAAAATGGTACAGCTGCTCTGGAGAACAGTTTTTCAGTTTCTTTTAAAACTAAACATGTAATTACCATATGACCCATCAATTATACACTTGGGCATTTATCCCAGACAAATGAAAACTTATGTTCACACAGAATCCTATAAACAAATATTCATAGCAGCTTTATTTATAACAGACAAAAGTGAAAAAAGCCCCGATGTTCTTCAACAGATGAGTAAGTGAACTTTGGTATAACCATACCATGGAATACTATTAGCAATAACAAGGAAAAAACTATACTAAATGATGAAACCACCTGGATGAACTTGAAGGTTAACCACAATGAGTGAAAAGAGCCAACAACAAAAGGTTATATACTGTACAGTTCTATTTACGTAACACTCTCAAAAATGACAAAATAACAGAGCTGGAAGGGAGACTAGTGGTTACCAAGAGTTAGAAACTGGGAGAAATGGTAGGAAGGAGATGAGCTATGGTTGTAAAATGGAAACAGGAAAGTTCCTTGGGGTTATGTAACTGCTCAGTTCCGTAAGTTGATTGTGGTGATGAATACATGACCTGACATATATGTTAAAATTATACAAAACTAAACACACACTCATGCCCTACCTCCACAAAATGTAACATTAACATCCTGATAATGCATATATAAAAAAGCAACAACAAAAAGCCAGGAACCTGTACCATATTTCTCATTATTTACAAAAGGGAAATCTAAAAGATTTTTTGATGTAGCCAACAAGAATGCCAAGGATCTATTACACAGTGATACTCTTTCTTACTCATATCAATAAAGGAAAATAAAAACCACATCACCATTTCAATAGATGCAGAGAAAGCATTTGACCGAGTACAACAGCCATTCATGATAAAAACTCTCAACAAAATAGA
Organism: Ailuropoda melanoleuca; assembly: GCF_002007445.2. Lineage (NCBI taxonomy): Eukaryota > Metazoa > Chordata > Mammalia > Carnivora > Ursidae > Ailuropoda > Ailuropoda melanoleuca. The sequence continues at coordinate 63,199,599 of NC_048238.1, forward strand.
GATAGAGGCAGCATACCTCAGCAAAATAAAGACCATATATGAACAAACCACACCTAGTATCAACCTAATGGAGAAAAACTGAAAGCTTTTCCTCTATAGTCAGGAACAAGACACTCTCACCACTGTTGTTCAACATAGTACTGGAAGTCCTAGTCATGGCAATCAGACAACACAAAGAAATAAAAGGCATCCAAATCAGCAAGGAGGAAGTCAAACTTTCACTCTTTGCAGATGGCATGATTCTCTATACAGAAAACAGAAGACTGATACATTCAGTAAAGTCGCAGGATACAAAATCAACATAGAGAAATCTATTCCATTTCTATACAATAATGACATGGCAGAAAAAGCTATCAAGGGATCAATCCCATTTACAAATGCACCAAAAACGATAAGATACCTAGGAATAAACCTAACCAAAGAGGCAAAAGATCTGTACTCTGAAAACTATAAAACACAGATGAAAGAAATTGAAGATGACAAAAAGAAATGGAAAAACATTCCATGCTCGTGGAATGGAAGAACAAATATTGTTAAAATGTATTACCCAAAGCAATCTACACAGTTCATGAAATCCTTATCAAAATAACAGCAGCATTTTTCACAAAAGTAGAACAAACAATCCTAAAATTTGTACGGAACCACAAAAGACCCTCAACAGCAAAAAGCAATCTTGAAAAAGAAAAGCAACGCTGGAGGCATCACAATTCCACACCTCAAGTTATATTACAAAGCTGTAGTGATCAAGAGAGTATAACACTGGCACAAAATAGACACACAGTCCAATAGAACAGAATAGAAAACCGAGAAATGGACCCACAACTATATGGTCAATTAATCCTTGACGAAGCAGGAAAGAACAGTCAATGGAAAAAAAGTCTCTTCAACAAATGGTGTTGGGAAAACTGGACAGCAATATGCTAAAGAATGAAACTTTATTACACCATACATAAAAATAAACTCAAAAGGGACTAAAGACCCAAATGTGAGACTTAAACTATAAAAATCCTAGCAGAGACCACAGGCAGTAACTTCTCTGAAATCTGCCATAGCAACTTTTTTTCTAGATAGGTCCCCTGAGGCAAGGCAACAAAAGGAAAAATAAACTATTGGGACTACACCAAAATAAAAAGCTTCTGCACAGTGAAGGAGGCAATCAACAAAACTTAAAAGGCAACCTACAGAATGGGAGAAGATATTTGCAAATGATATATATGATAATGGGTTAGTAACCCAAGTATATAAAGTTTTAAAATTGAACACCCCCCAAAAAAACAATCCAATTAAAAAATGGGTAGAAGACATGAACAGACATTTCTCTAAAGAAGATAGCTACATGGCCAACAGACAAATGAGAAGATGCTCATTATCACTTATCATTATCACGAATGCAAATCAAAACTACAATGAGATATCACCTCACACCTGTCAGAATGGCTAAAATCAACAACACAAGAAACTAAAGGCGTTAGTGAGGATGTGGAGAAAAAGGAACCCTGTTGCAATGTGGACAGGAATGCAACCTGGTGCAGACACTGAAAAACAGTATGGGGGTTCCTCTAAAAGTTAAAAATAGAACTACCCTAGGATCCAGCAGTCGCACTACAGGTTGTTTACCCAAAAAATACAAAAACAATAATTCAAAGGGCCATGCACCCCTATGTTTACAGAAGCATTATTTACAATAGTCAATATATGGAAGCAGCCCAAGTGTCTATCAATTGATGAATGGCTAAAGAAGATGTGGTATATATACACAAGGAATATTATTCAGCCATAAAAAGGAATGAAATCTTGCCATTTTCAATGACATGGATGGAGCTAAAGAGTAAAATGCTAACTAAGCAAATTAAATCAGTGAGAAAAAGACAAATACCACATGATTTCACCCATATGTGGAATTTAAGAAACAAGTGAGCAAAAGGAAAAAATAGAGAGGCAAACCAAGAAACAGAATCTTAACTATGAAGAACAAACTGATTGTTACCACAGGAGAGGTGGGTGGGGGAATGGGTAAAATAGGTCATAGGGATTAAGGAGTACACTTGTGATGAGCACCTGGTGACCTCTATATGGAATTGCTGAATCACTATATTGTACACCTGAAACTAATATAATGGTGTATGTTAATTGGAAAACAAAAGCTTAAAAAAATGAATTTTCTCACTTAGAAAGAGACACTTAGAATATCACTTCCTGGGGCGCCTGGGTGGCACAGCGGTTAAGCGTCTGCCTTCGGCTCAGGGCGTGATCCCAGCGTTATGGGATCGAGCCCCGCATCAGGCTCCTCTGCTATGAGCCTGCTTCTTCCTCTCCCACTCCCCCTGCTTGTGTTCCCTCTCTCGCTGGCTGTCTCTATCTCTGCCAAATAAATAAATAAAATCTTTAAAAAAAAAAAAAAGAATATCACTTCCTGATATTCTCTCCTGATTTTCAAAAATATGTCTCCAAGTGTTATGACCAATTGTTTTTATTTCAAAATTGTAATTCTCCATTTTGCTACACTGAATATTACCTAAGAAAAGTTAGAAGAACACTGGAGTAGAATTAAATAATCCTGGGTTTTGATCTTGGGCTCCACCACTATCTAGGCTACATGTGGTCTTGACATTTTCCAAGCCATGTGACTTTCAACAAATTAATCTCTGCACTGAGGATTCTGTAAAAATGCAACTAGTACTATCTGCTCTATCCCAGCACAGGATGGTTGTAAGAATCAAGTCATTAATGTAGCATGTTATTATCATCATTATCACCTAAGCAGAGAAAACGAAGTTATATTTTTAAAAAGGCAAACCATCTTATCAATTGACTTTTTAGCAACCAAGGTCATATGTTGGCTTCTTTCCAACAGATGTGAATAAGAATTCATTAACTCAGTTTAACCTAAATAAATACTTTTCATACCTGGCATAACAAAACACTTCCACATGTTGAATGGTTTTGTCCTTTCTGCTAAGAGCAATGGCTTCTTCATTTTCAAGAATCTGCTCTTGCCATGTTGGACTTTCATTCACAATGTCACTGTTTTCCTAAACAAAATACAGATAAGAAATTTTAATTAAATCGTGCAGTCTGAACCTCTACTTTTTTTGTGAAAATGTATACCTTTCTCAATTAATGCTTTGCCTTTGATCCCATCAAATTCTGAAGTGACTGTAGTGTAGCGTGCCATCTTCAAAGGAAAGAAAAGAAAACTGTGTAAAAACCTATCCTGCCAAATGCTACCTCTGGTTTACAGCTTTCTATCAGGATATCATGACATTTTGATGCAGTCACTGGATGTGCCTCTTTTGACATTATTTAAGAACTAGGACAACTAACCCTGTTATCTGCTAAAAATCAAGTGTGTCTAGTATATATGTGTGTGTGTATATATATATACACACACATATAACTTGTTATTAATAAAGTTTTTGCATTTTTTTGTCCAAAAGCAGGCTCACAATTACTTCATTCTACTTACTTTAAGGTCTCTGAAGGTTAGTCGCTAGCAATTTTGATTATATGTAAAAATATTTTTGAAAAAGTATTCAGCCCACTATAACTAAGGACTATATAATAATCAACCTCTAAATATTTTATATTCAGAAAAACAATAAAAAACAATAATGTATAATAATGTATATAAACTTATAAGGGTTGAAAGTGGCCTTTCAAAATCTTTAATAATTCCTAATTATATTTTATAGAGATAAATTATATATACAGCAATACCTGAATCGGGATTTTTGGAAATGTCAAGATATGCCTTTTCCAAATGACTTCAAAAAAATCTGGATATTTCTTTTTTTTTTTTTTTAAGAGAATCTTTTTTTTTTTTTTAAAGATTTTATTTATTTATTTGACAGAGATAGACAGCCAGCGAGAGAGGGAACACAAGCAGGGGGAGTGGGAGAGGAAGAAGCAGGCTCCTTCCTAGCGGAGGAGCCTGATGTGGGGCTCGATCCCGTAACGCCGGGATCACGCCCTGAGCTGAAGGCAGACGCTTAACCGCTGTGCCACCCAGGCGCCCCAAATCTGGATATTTCTTGATGGAGTTTATGATATGTGGGCTTATGCTATGATAGTAGACTTTCTATTTTAGTATTTAGACCAATTTTGCAATAACCAAAAGTACTAAATTTAATGTGCAAAAGATCACTAAAGCCCTTTAGTTTGAATACTTCAGAATTACTTTTAAAAACAAGTCAAGTCAACAACAACAAAAAAATAATACACTGTCCTGTATGTTTATATTAGAGTATGGTGTTACCAACTTTCCATGTACTTTGAGATATTTTTCAAGCAGTGGTGATGAGTCTGCACTGATTTATTTCCATCCTTGCCCTGGCCTCCTTGTAATCAAAAAATTAAAAATCAAGAAGGCTGCTGGTTATGGCTACAATATTGTTTATGGCCAAGAGATACATATTTTATTGTCCCTTGATGAAATAACAAGTGGCATACATGAGAATCTAATCGTAGATTTTGGCCTAATAAACATCAACTCTATAAATAAGCTAACACATCTGGTCTAAAATGAGAAAAACAAGTCATATGTCAGTATTCGTATTATTATAAAGCTGTCTTTATGTGATATTTTCAAAATTAACCAAAATATTAAAAACCGTATTCTATATATGTAGTGTATCAAGGACTGAAGTTTGACTTCTATTTGTTTGATACAACTAGCTACAATAAACTCTTGGCATGAATGACCATTAAAGTGACCATTACTTTTGGTAATCTTGTTATTTGATCAGATTGTGGATTTGATGTGCACATGCTAAGAGAGTAGTGTACAAAAACAAGATAATACGCAAGTGAGAGACCCTAAATGACTGGCCATCATTAAGGTGTAATTATGAAGTCATTGAGATATAGCAGTTTTTGATTCCACGTATGATGCTATCAGTAGGAAGTTCACTTCAAGCCACATGTACCATTCACATAAAATTGGGCAATTTTTTTAATCTGTCATAAAAATCAGTAAACTCCAAGAAATAACCAACTCCCTATATTAATATGCTGTACGTGTCCTCTAAAAAATTTCTTTACAATGATATCCAGTAGTTGTAGTAGTGAGATCCTAACTTAGAAAAAAAAACTTACTAAATTTACATTAAATTGTTCCTTGCTTTTTGTTTTTGCTGATTCTGTCAGGTGACTTCTATAAATATGCAAAACTACCAATGACTCAGACCATTTCAAATTAACATATTTTCCCCCCCGAATAGTTGGGGTTTTGTCTCAAAATATACTACTGAAAGAGCAACTAGTAATATGTGAGATTTTATATGGACCAAATTTTTTTTTTGAAAGACTATTTTGGAGAAAAAAATCTTGCCTTATATTTGGGAATGTAATGAGACAATGGTATCAAGTATATATGATGTACTGTTCAGCCAACATATCTATGTATATTTAAAAAGTGGTATCTGTGTTTTGAAAGCATTGGAAGAACATTAACTAAAAAGATGACTGAATAATTTTTGTTAAATAAATAAATAAAAATAAGGCATCAATCCTACATTGCAGAAGCTTAGGGTTTTCTTCAATGTAGGGTGTTTATGTGATACAAAATACAACCTAGTAGATTTAAAATAAACTAAAAAGTTTACCTGGTATTCCTTTAGCCAGGACAGTATTCCTGAAAAGCTGAAACTGGCCCAGTTTCCTCCATAGTAGTTTCTTCTGTAACAATAAAAAATCACAGTAAAGAAAAGGGTATAAAAATTAAGTCACTGAAAAAAAAAAGTAAGTCACTGATCTCCATCAGCAAACCACCCTGCACCCTTCAAATAATCTCAATATTTCTACCTCAGAGTTCAAAACATAATCGGGATGTTGGAAATACTAGTCTGAAATAAAAGTTGTTCTCTCGGATCCCAAAGGTAACTTTCCATTGTATAAGGAGTTAAAAAAAAAAAAAACTCTTTGGCCTCCTTAGAGCTTTCTCCACTGATCAAATGCCACTGATCATGTGATTGTAAACAGGTTGATATGGGCATTGAGCAGGGAATATGAACAAAATTTGACTCCTGGGTTACAAAAAAAATGAGGAGAAAACCTTGGCAGATCTCAAGGAAAGCCAAGGGAAAAAACTGCTTTCTATAAACAATTAAATAGCCACTGTCACCACCACCACCAAACCCATAACTCATGCCAATATACACACCCACACACACAAATGCCTACTCTAGTGCTAGTGGCCCTGTGTTATTCTTAGCCTTTAGGACCAAAAATAAACTGTGTCCTGGGACACAGTTATTCACTTTTGTGATAAGTAAAGCAAGAATAATATTCCCGCTGATAAATGGGTGAACTATTCTTCATTCCATAGTCCTGTGAAGATCATCATTCTGCTTTAAAAAACTCAGAGGTCTCCTAATTAGGATCAGGTAAAACCTGTAGACATCAGAGTTCTGATTAACTTCCTTAAGTAGGAGATTTGTGGCAACCAGAATTCTCTAATTCTGTACTACATATCTGTACTGGGGCTTCCCAGTTCTTGCAAAACTCTTCATGTTTATTGATTCTTTGTATGATGAGCCCCAAAGTACACTCAGTCCCACCTACAACATCCACTCTGGTTATGGGGTGGGACAGATTCTTGGTGTTTTGTTTTCATTTTTGCCTTTGTGTTTTACTCTAATGAAATCTATAAAAGATCTTTTTAAAATGAGATGAAAACTAAAACCTTTAATATAATATCCAAAATTACTCATCCATAATGCTACTGGAGATCCTCTCAATATTCTGATACATTTCCCCTCAATCAAATGTTGACACAGGCCTGCGAACAGACTTTAGGTCCAAGTATTTTACCAATAATCACTATTTTTGCTCTAATAGAGAAAATGGTTAAACTGAATATCTATGAAAATAGGTCTATTCATACAGATCAATCACTGCTTCACTTATAATCTGATAGTTCTCTCAGAGATAATGCAAATTCATGCACCATTCAGAATCTCTAATGGGCTTTAAAATTTAGATAGAATTTCAGCTATATTAAAAATTCTAGATGGCCACCCTTGCTAACATGTTGGGATCTGGAGACCTGGAAGCTATGATCCCTTGGGTCAGAGAGAACAGTGGAAGGAGACGGTGGGCAACAGCCAGTATAGAGAAGAGGGAGCAGTAAAGAGAGAGGGGTGTTAGAACTAGTGGTCTTTCCCATAGAAATTTATACCCTCTTTTCCCTTGCCTGAGAATAATACACTTCTGCCATCCCCTCCCACCCTCTAAACACTCAACAAAACTAGAAAATATCCTGGGTGTTAAAAAAATAAAACAACTGTCTTTATATTTTTTGTTAAGGTATTTATACTTCTTTTAAACCTCCATAAGGTCATAAATAAGAAGCTCTGACTATTGGGTAAAAGTTTTAAGACTGAAGTAAATTTACTGGATATACCAATTTATAAGTAATAAATATACATTAGAAATCTGACACTAGGGTAGACAGAGGTTTCTTAGATAACACACAGAAAGCAATAAAACTATTGATAAAGTGGAATTCATCAAAATGAAAAAGTTCTACACTAAATACATCATTTTAAAAGTGAATGGGCTAGCCACAAGCTAGAAGAAAATAGTCATAAAACATATATGACAAAAGACTGGTATCCAGGATATATAAAGATATTTTTCAACTTAATATGACAAATATTCAAATTTTTAAATGGGCAAAGGGCTTGAACAGACATTTCACAAAGGAAGATAGATGTGGTTAATGAGCACATAAAAAGGTACTCAACCCAACTAGTCATTAGATAAGTACACATTAGTCTACAGCCATACCACTCTGAACATGCCCAGTCTCATGTGATCCTGGAAGCTAAGCAGGGTCGGGCCAGGTTAGTACTTGGATGGGAAATAAGTACACATTAAAATAAGCATTAAAAATGAACATAATGAAATACCACTACACATCCACCAGAAGAGTTAGAATTTAAAAGGCTGACAATACGAGGTATTGGCGTGGATGACCAGAACACTCACACATTTTGGTGAGAGTGTAAAATGGTATGAACACCTGGAAAACTGTCTGGCAGCTTCAGAAAAAAGCTAAACATGTATCTACCCTATGACCCAGTAATTCCATTCCTAGGTATTTACAAACCAGGAAAGTATGTGTTCACAAAATACTTGTACAAGCTTTTGCATAGTAGCTTTATTACTTAATAGCTCCAAACTGATCAGAATTCAAATATCCATCAATAGGCAAATGGATAAATAAGCTGAAGTATAGCTATAGGATTGATACTATTCACCAATGAAAATTAATACTGGTAACAACACAGATTAATCTCAAAGCTAAGTGAAAGAAGCTCTTACCCAAAAAAGAGCACATTCTGAATGATTCCATCTATATGACATTCTAGAACAAGTTAAATTCATTATAATAAAAAATATCCCAAGAGTGACTGGGTGGGAATAAGGGCAGGACTTGACTTGGATGGGACATAAGAGAACTTTCTAGAGCAAAGACAGTATTATTTTATCTCAATAAGATTCTTAGTTACACAAGTGTATGCATTTCCCAAAACTTCAAAATGGTACACTTAAAATTCTAAAAAAAAAAAACATAAATATTGAACTCTAGAATAATATGAATGCTGAAGTGTTCTAGACTGAAGGTACTTGATTGTGTACAACTTAGTTTGAAACATACAAAAGAATAAGATGGAATAATAAATGGAAAGAAAAATGAATACATGGGCAGTTATGTAATAAAGCAAATACAGCAAAATGTTAACAGTAGAATCTAGGTAGTGATACATGCTCATAGTACAATTTTTTCAACTTTTTTGTCTGAAAATTATAATAAATTATTAGAAAAACAAAAGTAACCTGAGTGTTCAAACATGGACCAAGATGTGCCAATTTACACAGTATTTTCTATTATCAAAAGCTTACAGATAGTCTAAAAGAAAGCCATCTTGCTGTTTCTTTCCATTATTAAATGACCTAAAGTCAGTTCATGGTCAAATTCTTTTTCCCCCTATATTTGGTCATGGTTTTTGAGAGCCAACTGGTTCTAGTATTTTTCCGTGCAGCTCACATTTTCAACTTTTCCTGTTGATGTGTTCTTAACATTAGCATCTGGTGCTCTCTCCAATGTATATAAAAGGTGAAACATGGTTTTCATTACTGTGGTCTTTTTGACCAAAGAGGGTAACATAATTATTAATAAACTCACTATAAAACCAACACAGATTTACTAAGTTCCTTTCGATATTTGTATAGTTCTAAGTATGGTTTATAATACCCCTTTACAAGAAAACAAAAGACTTTAGGTATCAAAATCAATATGGCAAAAAGAAAATGAAAAAAATCAATGTAACATTTTAATATGCTCTCTAGGAATATTATTGCAATGAAATAGTAAAAATTACAGTCCACCAAATATTTTCTTAAAGTTTATCTTTAAGAATACAGCTTCAGAACTCTGACATTCAAATTCAATTTATAAAATACTATTTCTACCCACTTTAAAAGTGTTTTTGCAGGGAATAACAAAGCTAGGTTACTGGTTCTGTTTTTAAAACCCCATAGTACAATTTATTTTAAGGACAAAGTGAGAACTTCCTGACAGAAAACAAAAGTGGGAAAAAAGGGGAATGGAACATTTTCTGCCAATTTTGTGTCACAACTGTCTCTGTACATCAAATAAAGGAAAAGGTAGTTTATGATAAAGGATGATGTTTATCTCTAATGCCAGGGAACACTATTTTATATGGTGAAAGACTTCCTTAAAACTAGAGTCTCTTTGTAGAACTATAAAAAGACTATTCATCGTATTTAAACAGCAAATATAAAACTCATGTCTAGGGTGCCTGGGTGGCTCAGTCAGTTAAGCAGCTGGCTCTTGATTTTGACTCAGTTCATGATCTCAGGGTCCTAGAATCGAGCCCCAAATCTGGCTCCGTGCTTGGAAGGGAAGTCTGCTTGTCTCCCTCCCTCTGTGACCCTCCCCATCACTCACATATGCGTGCTCTCTCTCAGATAAGGAAATCCTTAAAAAAAAAAAACAAAAAAACAAAAACTAATGTCTAAAGTCCTCTGAAGTCTCGTGACAGTTAAGCAACCTATAAAATAGTAAAAATCACAAACGGACATTTTTATTTTCAAAGATAAAAAAATCCCAATAATCAAAATACTAAGGTATAGCTCTCCACGGTGTGAAATGTTGACCTTAAAACCGTAGAAAACATGATTTTAATCTTTCTGAAGTTTTACAAAGCTTACTTAAAATACTACCTAAGTTTTTCCAGATACAGAAAGGAAATGGTTATACAATTATCTCCATTAACACCAACCAATAAAACAACAGAAAAAAAATAGTTTTAAAACAATAACAAGAGGGGCGCCTGGATGGCTCTGTCATTAAGCATCCGTCTTCAGCTCAGGTCATGATCCCGGGGTCCTGGGATCGAGCCCCACATCGAATCGAGCCCCACATCGGGCTCCCTGCTCAGCAGGAAGCCTGCTTCTCCCTCTCCCACTTCCCCTGCTTGTGTTACCTCTCTTGCTCTGTCAAATAAATAAATAAAATCTTTTTAAAAAATAGCAAGAGATTGCTCATCCTTTACATAGTATTTAATATTAAAGCAACATCATTTTGCTTCATGTTTGCTAGTAGACATAAAGAAAGTTGAGCAACATGAGAAGGCTGAGTATTAAACCTATTAATTAGAGCCTATTTATTAAATCCTAACAATCTTCTTTTCCATTATATGTCATAATTATAATTCAGTGTTGAATATTCAGCAACACCCATAGCTACATGATGCTAAACTACATCCTTAGTGGGAAATGGCTTCCGTAAGCAAGTACAAGAACATGGACAAAAGACAGAGCTACGAACATTCAGGCCCATACATCTGAGAATTCTTTTATTTATTAAAGAAAAAAGGAGTTAAAAAGGGAAGCAGCACAGATCAATCTCTAGGCCTCCCCTATTCTATATTCACTGCTCCTACAATTCCATTTCCTTATATAGTAGTAATTCCACCCCTTCCACTGACAGCATTTTTAATTTTTTGTTTTTAAAATAAAGGCACCCAAATCAATAACAAGTGAAACTTTCACTCTTTGCAGATGACATAATACTACATACAGAAAACCCTAAAGTCTCCACCAAAAAACTACTAGAACTGATAAATGGATTCAGTTAAGATTGTAGGATACAAAAGTTGATTTACAGAAATCCGCTGCATTCTGTACACTACTAATGAAGCAGCAGAAAGAGAAATGAAGAAAACAATCCCATCTACATTTTCACCAAAATTAATAAAATACCTAGGAACAGACTTAACCAAGAAGGTGAAAGACCGGTATTCTAAAACTATAAAACACTGATCAAAGAAATTGAAGACAATACAAACAAACGGAAAGATATTCCGTGCTCACAGAATAACAAGTATCATTAGAATGTTCATACTACCCAAGGGAATCTACACATTTAATGCAATCCCTAACAAAATACCAATGGCATTTTTCATAGAACTAGAACAAATAAACCTAAAACTTATATGGAACTACAAAAGACACTGAAGAGCCAAAGCAATCTTCAGAAAGAAAAAAAACTGAAGGTATTACAATCACAGTTTCAAGATATAATACAAAGCTGTACTAATCACAATAGTGCAGTACTAGCACAATAACAGAAACATAAATCAATGGTACAGAATATAAAATCCAGAAATAAATCCACTAGTATATGGTCAATTAATCTTCGACAAAGAAGGTAAGAATACTGAATGGGTAAAAGACAGTCTTAACAAATGATGATGGGAAAACTGGACAGCTACATGAAGAAAAATGAAACTGGACCACTTTCTTAGACCATACACAAAAATAAACTCAAAATGGAATAAAGACATAAATGTGAGACCTGAAATCATAAAAATCCTAGAAGAGGGCACAGGCAGTAATTTCTCTGACATCAGCTGTAGCAACATCTTTGTACATAGGTCTCCTCGAGCAAGGGAAACAAAAGCAAAAATAAACTATCGGACTACATCAAACTAAAAAGCTTCTGTGGAGCAAAGGACATAAAAGTTAAAATGCAACCTACAAAATGGGAGAAGATATTTGCAAATGACCTGATAAAGGGTTAGTATCCAAAATATATAAAGAACTTATACAACTCAACTTAAAAAAAAAAACCAAACTCAATTAAAAAATGGTCAGAAGACATGAACAGACATTTCTCCAAAGACATCTAAATGGCCAACAGACACACGAGAAGATGCTCAACATCATTCATCATCAGGGAAATGCAAATCAAAACAACAATGAGGTATCATCTACACCCGTCAAAATTACTAAAATCAAAAACACAAGAAACTAGTGGTGACAAGGATATGAAGAAAAAGGAACCCTTATGGACTGTTGGTGGGAATGCAAACTGGCTAAGCCACTGTGGAAAACAGCATGAAAGTTTCACAAAAAGTTAAAAGAGAATTACCATATAATCTGGGAATTCTGCTACTAGATATTTTGCCCAAAGAATACAAAAACACTAATCTGAAAAGATATATGCACCCTATGTTTACTGCAGCATTATTTACTATAGCCAAATTATGTAAGCAGAACAAGTGCCCATGTATATACATGAATGAATCAAGAAGGTATGGTGTGTATATATATGTATGTATATATATGTGTGTGTATATATATGTATGTATATGTATATATGTATATGTGTGTGTGCGCATGTGTATATATATACACACACACACACATCACCAATGGAATATTAGCCATAAAAAAGAATGAAATCTTGCCATCTGTAACATGGATGGATCTAGACAGTATAATGCTATGTGAAATCAAAGACAAATACCATATGATTTTACTCATATGCGGAATTTAAGAAACAAAACAAACGAACAAAGAAAAAGAGACAAATTAAAAAAAACAGACTCTTTAATAAATAGATGGCTACCAGAGGGGAGATGGTGGAGTGGGGTGAAATAGGTGAAGGGGATGAAGAGTACACTTATCTTGATGAGCACTGAGTAATATACAGTATTTTTGAATGACTACATTGTACATCTGAACCTAAAAACAGTTTGTTAGCTATACTGGAATTAAAGTTTTAGTAACGGTAAAATTTAAAAAATTTAAATCAAGAAATAACAAGCATTGGTGAGGATAAGTAACAGGGATCCCACATGTACTGCTGGCAGGAATGTTAATTGGTGCAGCCTCTAGGGGAAAACAGTATGGAGTTTCCTCCAAATATTAAAAATGGAACCACCATATGATATAGCAATTCCACTTCCAGGTATTTCTCAATGGAAAACACTAATTCAGAAATTTATATGCACCCCTATGTTAACTGCAATATTATTTAAAAAAGCCGGGATATGGAGAAAACCTAAGTACACACTGATAGATGAATGGACAAATATGTGTGTACACACACAAACACACACACACACACACACACACACACACACACACAGGAATACTACTCAGCCATAAAAAAGGAATGAACTCTTCCCATCTGAGACCACACAGATGAACATGAGGGTATTACGCTAAATGAAATAAGTCATAGGAGGGAGGAGTTAAGATGGCGGAGGAGTAGGGGACCTCTTTTTCAGCCGGTCCCCTGAGTCGAGCTGGATAGGTACCAGACCATCAGGAACATCCACGGAATCAGCCTGAGACGCAGGAAGATACATCCGGATCTCTACAAATGAACATCTCCAGCGCTGAGTATCAAGGTACGAAGCAGGGAGCCGTGAAACCACGCACAGATATCGGAAGATAAACAGAAGGGGGAGGGAGCCGCCGTGTCAGGGCGCCGGGAAGTGGTAGCCACCTGCACGGGGGAGCAGTCCCACGGACCCACACACTTGAGACAGCAGACTGAGAACGGGAGCTCCGTGAGCGCGTGCGGAGCGGCTGGCGGGCCACCTGCACGGGGGAGCAGGCGGACTCGGGACTCGGGACGGCACCCACGAGACAGCAGACTGAGAACGGGAGCTCCGGGAGCGCGTGCGGGGCGGCGGGCGGCTAGCAGGCCACCTGCACTGGGGAGCGGGCAGACCGCGGACCTGCACCCTGGAAAGAGCAGACTGAGTCCGTGAGCCGGGAGCGTGCGCCACCAAGCATCTCACGGAGCTCCGGAGCTCCAGTGTGCAATGGATTCAGGCTGAAACCGGGAGCTCCGGGAGCATCCGCGGGGCGGCTGGCGGCTGGAGGGCCACCTGCACGGGGGAGCAGGCGGACTCGCGGTCAGCACCCGCGAGACACCAGACGGAGACCGGGAGCCCCGGGAGCCTGCGCGGGGCGGCTGGCGGCTGGCGGGGTTGGAAACACAAAGGACAGAGACGCGCCGGCCCTGGAAGTGAGGGCTGGGACGCCGGGGTGTGGGGCGCACAGCCTTGGATGCTGCAGGGTTGAGCAGCACCAACAGAAACAGAGTTAAAGTGGCGAGAACACCAGTGGAGAACGATCTGCGATCCCTCTGTTCTGAGACAGAGGCTGAATTTCAGCCGCCGCTGCTCTGACTCTCAGAAGAGGCACAGCAAACCACCAGGGAAAGCCGCCAGAGAACAAAAGCCCGGAAATACCGGCTCACAGGGAGCCCATCCCCATCCCCCCTTGCAGGGGACACGGAGGCTCTACCCAAACAGGGTTTTTTGAGCACTGGCCGGCAGGCCCCTCCACCAGAAGGCAGGCTGAAAAATCAAGAAGCCCACAACCCGGAGCGCCTGAGTGGTGCAGTCATTAAGCTCCTGTCTTCGGATT
>NC_048238.1:63214594-63214690 GCF_002007445.2 Ailuropoda melanoleuca
CTCTGGACAACCTCGCAATCTCTCATCATCAGAATGACGAGAAGGAAAAGTCCCCCCCAGCAAAGAAAAGATAATGAGTCTGTGGCCTCTGCCACA
>NC_048238.1:63214790-63390409 GCF_002007445.2 Ailuropoda melanoleuca
CTTTGCATCGGAATCCGGGGATGTACTGTATGGTGACTAACATAATATAATAATAAAATAATAAAATAAAATAATAAATAAAATAAAATAAAATAAATAAAATAAAATAAAATAAAAAAATAAAATAAAATTAATAAAAAAATAAAATAAAATAAAATAATAAAATAAAATAAAATAAAATAAAAAAATAAAATAAAATAAAATAAAATAAAATAAAATAAAATAAATAAGTCATAGGGAAGGGAGGCAAGATGGTGGAAGAGTAGGGGACCTCATCCATCTGGTCCCTTGATTTGAGCTAGGTACCTATCAAATCATTCTGAACACCTGTGAATTCAACATGAGATCTAAGACAAGAATTGCTGGAATTCTACAAATAGAAAAGCAACTGCTTTTTGCAAGGCAGGAGATGAGGAGAAGTGAATCTGAGGCAGATATATCAGAAGATAAAAGGGAGGGGGAGGGAGCCTCTGTAAGCCAGCTACCAGAAAGTAATAAAGCCCTACAGCACAAAATCGAACCTTTAGAAGTCTGCTCCAGTGAGAGATGTCCCTGCCTGAAAGGTGCTCAGCTGGTAAAGCAGGGCAGAATCCTATGTGGAACAGTGTGGTCTCAGGATCCCCAGATCATAGAAAGAATGGGGGTGCCTGAGCCAGCAGAGTTCCCAAGCACTGAATTGGGAAAACTGGTTACGGTCAGGGAGCCCCGAGGGGGCTTTCAGCTCAGTTCACTATAAACCAGTAACAGCAGCACGATCGATCGTGACACCACTCTTGTTTGGGGCCCTTCAAAGGGCAGAAACACAGTGACCCTTCGCCCTCCCCCAGGAGGGGCGGCAGGGATGCAGGCACCATCGGGGACCACTCTCCATGTGGGGGCCCTGCAAGGAGCAGAAAGACAATGACCCTCCACCTTTCCCTGGAGGATCTGTGTCAGCACGCACCACAGGAGTCAGCAAAGTTTGGCACACACAAAGGAGAAGAACTGCTGATCCCTGAGGGTTTATTGAAGAGAGGGGGCCACGACCTTTCAGCTCCAGGGCTGGAGATCATAACATGGCCATTTTTATTTTCATCCTCTAAAAGGGCATGGAAAGCCTTCAGCGAACAAAAGCCACACAGAGCAACCCCAAGAGGCTTACACTGAGCCCTACTCCCCCAGGCAAGGGGTATTATAACTCCGCCCAGGCAAAGACTCCTGAGAATCAGGGCAGCAGGATCCTCCCCAGGAAGACCAGCTGGAACAACTGGCAAACACCAAGTTTACGGGGAACACAGGACTGCAAAACTCCAGTGCTAGGCGAAGAGTGTACAGAATTCGAGGTTTTTTTTCTCACAATTTGATTATCTTTCAGTTAAAAGTTTTCCTTTTATTTTTTCCTTTTCAACGAGTTTCTTATTTTATCAACTCTTTGTTTTTAAGTCTTTTTTAACTTTCATTATCTACATTTACATTTTATAGAGATATTTTGCATTTTTGGTTTTCTATTCACCATATTAAATTTTATTGTTGTATATATACAACTTTTGGGTTCTTCACAATTTTGGGATTTAGTGTCTTCTAACAAACAAACCAAAATACACCCAGGACCAAGTAGATCACGCTGTTCTGACATAGCTGGGAGGTTACCATTTCTCATTATCAGACAAATTCGCTTGTAAACCAAAGACTGTAGTAAGGAATGAAGTATACTATATATAATACTTAAAAGGTCTATCCAATAAGAAGATTGAACATTTACAAATATTTATGCTCCTAACTTGGGAGCAGCCAATTATGTCAACGAGTGAATAACCACATTAAAGAAACATACTGATAATAATACAGTAATAGCAGGGGAATTCAATACCACACTCCCAGCAGTGGACAGATCATCTAAGTAGAAGATCAAAGGAAACAAAGGCTTTGAATGACATAGAGGACCAGATACACTTCACAGATATATACAGAGCATATCATCCTAAATCAACAGAATACACATTCTTCTTGAGTACATAGCACATGGAACATTCTCCAGAACAGATCACATACTGGGTCACAAATCAGGTCTCAACTAGTACCAAAAGACTGGGATTATTCCCTGCATATTTTTAAACCACAGTGATTTGAAACTTGAACTCAATCACAAGAGGAAATTTGGAAGGAACTCAAACACTTAGAGGTTAAAGAGCATCCTCCTAAAGAATGAATGGGTCAACCAGTAAATTAAGAAAGAATTTTAAAAAATCATAGAAACAAATGAAAATGAAAACACAACTGTTCAAAACCTTTGGGATACAGCAAAGGCAGTCCTAAGAGGGAAGTGCATAGCAATACAAGCCTTTATCAAAAAATTAGAGAAGTTTCAAATACACAAGCTAACCTTACACCTAAGGGAGCTGGAGAAAGAACAGCAAATAAAGCCTAAACCAAGCAGGAGAAGAGAAATAAAGATTAGAACAGAGATCAATCGGGGCGCCTGGGTGGCACAGCGGTTAAGCGTCTGCCTTCGGCTCAGGGCGTGATCCCGGCGTTATGGGATCGCCCCACGTCAGGCTCCTCTGCTGTGAGCCTGCTTCTTCCTCTCCCACTCCCCCTGCTTGTGTTCCCTCTCTCGCTGGCTATCTCTATCTCTGTCAAATAAATAAATAAAATCTTAAAAAAAAAAAAAAGAACAGAGATCAATGAACCAGAAACCAAAAGAACAGAACAGATCAACAAAACTAGAAACTAGTTCTTTGAAAGAATTAGTAAGATCAATAAACCCTCAGCCAGACTTACCAAAGAGAGAAAAGTCCCAAATTAATAAAATCATGAATGAAAGAGGAGCAATCACGACCAACACCAAGGAAATACAAACAATTTTAAGAACACGTTATGAGTAACTCTATGCCAACAAATTAGGCAATCTGAAGATATGGATGAATTCCTGGAAACAATCAACTACCAAAATTGAAACTTACAAACTACAAAAACTAAGACAGAAAGAAAAGAAAAACGTGAACAGACCCATAATCAGCAAGGAAATTGAAGCAGTAATCAAAAATCTCCCAAAGAGTCCTGAGCCAGATGGCTTCCCAAGGGAATTCTACCAAACATTTATTTTTTTTAAGAATTAACTTCTTTTTTTTTTAAAGATTTTTATTTATGTATTTGATAGAGATACAGCCAGCCAGCGAGTGAGGGAACACAAGCAGGGGGAGTGGGAGAGGAAGAAGCAGGCTCCCAGCAGAAGAGCCTGATGTGGGGCTCGATCCCAGGACTCTGGGATCACGCCCCGAACCGAAGGCAGATGCTTAACGACTGAGCCACCCAGGCGCCCCGGCTACCAAACATTTAAAGAAGAACTAAAACCTATTCTTCTGAAGCTATTTCAAAAAATAGAAATAGAAGGAAAACTTCCAAACTCACTCTATGAGGCCAGCATTACCCTGATCCCAAAACCAAAGACTCCACCAAAAAGGAGAATTACAGACCAATATCCCTGATGAACATGGCCGAAATTCTCACCAAAATACTAACCAGTAGGATCCAATAGTACATTAAAAGGATTATTCACCACAACCAAGTGAAATTTATTCCTGGGCTTCAAGAGTGGTTCAACATTCCCAAATCAACCAACATGATACATCACATTAATAAATGAAAGGATAAGAACCACATGATCCTCTCAACTGATGCAGAAAAAACATTTAAAAAAATAGAGCATCCTTTCTTGATTGAAATTCTCCACAGTGTAGGGATATAGAAAGCACACCTCAATTGAGAATATCATTCTCAATTGGGAAAAACTGAGAGCTTTTCCTCTAAGGTCAGGAATACAACAGGGATGTCCACTCTCACCACTGCTATTCAACATAGTATTAGAAGTCTTAGCCTCAGTGATCAGACAACAAAAAGGAAAAAAAAAACATTCAAATTGGCAAAGAAGAAGTCAAACTCTCATTCTTCACAGATGACATGATACTTTATGTGGAAAACCCAAAAGACTCCACCCCAAAATTGCTAGAACTCATACAGGAATTCAGCAACATGGCAGGGTATAAAATCAATGCACATAAATCAGTTGCATTTCTATACACTATGAGACAGAAGAAAGAAATCAAGGAATCGATCCCATTTACAATTGTACCAAAATCTGTAAGATACCTAGAAATAAAAACCTAACCAAATAGGCAAAGGATCTATACTCTTAAGAACTACAGAAAATTTATGAAAGGAATTGAGAAAGACACAAAGAAATGGAAAAACATCCATGCTCAAGGATTAGGAAGAACAAATACTGTTAAACTGTCTATACTACTCAGAGCAATCTACACAGTCAATGCAATCCCTATCAAAAGGCCATCAACATTTTTTCACAGAGCTGGAACAAATAATCCTACAATTTCTATCGAACCAGAAAAGACCCCGAATAGCCAGAGGAATACTGAAAAAGAAAACCAAAGCTGGTGGCATCACAATGCCAGACTTCAAGCTATACTACACAGCTGCAATCATCAAGACAGTATGGTACTGGCACAAAAACAGCCACATAGATCAATGGAAAAGAATAGAGAACCCAGAAATGGACCCTCAATTCTATTTTTTAAAAATATTTTATTTATTTATTTCTTTATTTATTTGAGAGTCAGAGAGAGAGCATGAGCAGGTAGGAGGGTCAGAGGGAGAAGGAGAAGTGGGCTCCCTGAGGCTCGATCCAGGATCCCAAAATCATGACCTGAGCTGAAGGCAGATGCTTAAGTGACTGAGGCACCCAAGCATGCCTGAACCCTCAATTCTATGGTCAACTAATCTTCAACGAAGCAGGAAAGAATATGAAATGGAAAAAGAACAGTCTCTTCAATAAATGGTGTGGGGAAAATTGGACAGCCACATGTAGAAGAATGAAACTGGACCATTTTCTTATACCATACACAAAGATAAACTCAATACGGATGAAAGAGGAGAGATGTGAAACAGGAATCCATCAAAATCCTAGAGGAGAACACAGGCAGCAACCTCTTCGACCTTGGCCATAGTAACATCTTGTCAGACACACATCTCCAAAGGCAAGGGAAACAAAAGCAAAAATAAACTATTGGGACTTCATCAAGATAAAAAGCTTCTGCACAGCAAAGGAAAGAGTCGACAAAACTAAAAGACAACCTATGGAATGGGAGAAGCTATTTCAAAATGACATAGCAGATAAAGGGCTAGTATCCAATATCTAAAAAGAACTTATCAAACTCAACACCCAAAAAACAATCCAGTCAAGAAATGGGCAGCAGACATGAACAGACACTTTTCCAAAAAAGACATACGAATGGCCAACAGACACATGAAAAAATGTTCAACATCACTCGGCATCAGAGAAACACAAATCAAAAGCACAATGAGATACCACCTCACACTAGTCAGAAGGATAAAATTAACAAGACAGGAAACAACAAATGTTGGCAACAATACAAAGAAAGGAGAACCCTCTTACACTGTTCTTGGGAATGCAAGCTGGTATAGCCACTCTGGAAAAGAGTATGGAGGTTCCTCAAGATGCTAAAAATAGATCTACCCTATAACCCAATAACTGCACTACTAGGTATTCACCCCAAATATACAAGTGTAGTGATCCGAAGGCACACCTGCACCCCAATGTTAATAGCAGCAATGTCCACACGAGCCAAGCTGCAGAAGAGCCCAGGTATCCATCAACAAACGAATAAAGAAGACGTGGGGTGTGTGTGTGTGTGTGTGTGTGTGTATCTATATCTACAATGGAATATTACACTGTCATCAGAAAGGATGAATACTTACCATTTACATTGATGTAGATGGAACTAGAGGGTATTATGCTAAGTGAAATAAGTCAATCAGAGAAAGACAATTATCATATGGTTTCACTCATATGTGGATTCTAAGAAACAGCACAGAGGATCATAGGGGAAGGGAGGGAATAGTGAATGGGAAGTCATGAGAGAGGGAGAAAAACCACGAGAGACTTTTTCACTACAGGAGACAAACTGAGGGTTGCTGGAGGGGAGGTGGGTGAGGGGATGGGGTAATTGGGTGATGGGCACAAAGGGGAGCATGTGATGCAATGAGAACTGGGTGTTATATGCAACTGATAAATTACCGAACACTACGTCTGAAACTAATGATGCACTACATGTTGGCTAATTGAATTTATACTTTTTTGTTAACTGAATTTAAATAAAAATAAATAAATGAAATAATCAGAGAAAGGCAAAATACCTTATGAGGTCACTTAAATGTAGAATCTATGAAAGAAAAGAAACAAAACCAATCTCACAGATACGAAGAACAGATTATTGGTTGCCAAGGGGTGGGGGGGGTCGTAAAATAAGGGGATCAAGAGGCTCAAACTTCCAATTATGAAATAAGTCATGGGGATCTAATGTACAGCACAGTGACTATGGTAATGTTGTATTGCAAATCTGAAAGTCTGAGAAAGTAAATCTTAAAAGTTCCCATCATAAGAAAATACAATGTTTTAATTTTGGTGACAGATGGTAATTAGACTTATTGTGGTGGTATTTCCCAATGTATTTAAGTGTCCAACCATTATGTCATACACCCGAAACTAATACTGTATGTCAAATACACTTCAATAAGAAAGAAAACATGAAGCCCAAAATACAACAGCACACACAGGTTGTATACACCCTAACACTTACGTAAGAAAAAAAGCAAGAGTTAGGTTTCCAAGTTTCTTACATAATTATCACTTAAAAAACAAAATCACTCATGAGAAAAAAAATTATGCTACATTTGGTTATTTCTCAAAGAAAACACATCACTATTTCACAGAGTAGGAAACTTGTATTTTATATATTTCACATATTTTGGATGAAAATTAAACAATTCCTATCATTTTTCTAACTTAGCTTATACATGACATATATAGACACATATATACATACATGCGTGTGTATTTAAATTGCAATTTTGCATAGAGATATTTAGGAAGTATTAAATGTTACCACTGATAAACTTACGAATCAACATGCAGAACCCTCAGGCCACTTCTTGAACATGCAGCTGCAATGATGGATTCAGGCAAACCTATAAAAACACACACCTATATCACTTAGAATGTAGGGAAAAAATATATACATATATTATATAAATATTACACAAATAGTTCAATGCATGCCATCACTGTGTAAAAAAGTATAACAAAAGAGGGTCATCCTTGTATTCAAACTTCTAACATTTATATTATTATACCATTGGATATTTGTTAAATGTATACTACTTATCCTAAAATTTTACTATGTGGAGATTTTTAAATCAAGCACTTAAATTCTTTTTATATGCAAATTTCCATAAATGAGCAACTATAAAATATCATCCATGTAGCACTTTGTTATTTAGTATCTATGTTCACATACTAGCTCATCTCACTTTCCAAAATTCACTGAGAGTGAAGCATCATCAGCATAAAGAAATAACTGAGGTGCAAATATGTTAACTTACTGCCCAAAGACTTAACATTTTTTCCTATGATTGAAATTTGAATCGAAATCTCACTCCAAAGCCACACAGTGCCTATGAGGGGGAATGGCATACATTTTAAGTTTAAGCAACAGGTTAGCTAGTTTATTTGAGACCTGAAACCATAAAATGTCTAGAAGAGAATACAGGCAGTAATCCAATGTAATATTATACAGCCACATAAAAGGTTGAGATCAAGCCATTTGCAACAACACTGATGAGCCCAGAGGGCATTATGCTAAGTGAAATCAGTAAGACAGAGAAAGAGAAATACCGTATGATTTCACTTATATGTAGAATCTAAATAACAAATGAATAAACAAACAAAAAGCAGAATCAGACCTATAAATACACAGAACAAATTGATGGTTGCCAGAGGGGAGGGGAAAAATATGTGAAAGGAAATGGAAGATACAGGCTTCCAGGTATGAAATAAGTCACAGGAATAAAAGGTACAGCATAATGAATATAATCAATGCTATTTTAATAGCACTGTATAATGACAGATGATAGCTATACCAGTGGTGAGCATGGCATAATGTACACAGAAGTTAAATCACTATGTTATACAAATGAAAATAATGTAACTGAAGTCTGAATGAATGAATGAAGAAAATACTATTTTTAAAAAGAGGCCATTTACAAGATACATTATCTCACTTTCTGGTTAATACAGCAGTTTGAGGAGAGGAGTTAAGAGGGCTGAGGAGTAGGGGACCCCTTTTTCAGCCGGTCCCTGAGTCGAGTTGGATAGGTACCAACCATCCTGAACATCCAAGGAATCAGCATGAGACACAGGAAGATACATCTGGATCTCTACAAATGAACATCTCCAGCGCTGAGTATTGAGGTACGAAGCGGGGAGCCGAGAAACCGCGCACACGTATCGGAAGATAAACGGAAGGGGGAGGAAGCCGCCGTGTTTGGGTTCCGGGAAGCGGTAGCCACCTGCATGGGGGAGCTGGCGGACTCAGGGACCGGAACCCTCAAGAGAGCAGACTGAGACCGTGAGCCGGGGAACGCGCACCACCAGACTGAAACGGAGCTCCGGTGCGCTCACTGGAACCAGACTAAGACGGGGAGCTCCGGAGCGCGTGGGGGCGGTTGGCAGCTGGAGGTGTTAGAAACACAAAGGACACAGACACACCATCCCTGGAAATGATGGCTGGGATGCCAGGTGTGGGGAACAAACCCCAGGACGCTGTAGGGTTGAGCAGCACCCACAGAAACAGAGTTAAAGTGGTCAGAACATCAGTGGAGAACGGTCCGCAATCCCTCTGTTCCGTGACAGAGGCTGAGATTTGGCTACTGCTGCTCTGATTCGCAGAAGAGGCACAGCAAACCACCAGGGAAAGCCGCCAGAAAACAAAAGACTGGAAATACTGGCTCACAGTGTGCCCATCCCCATTCATTCTCGCAAGGGACACGGAGACTCTACCCAAACAGGGTTGCCTGAGTATCAGCGCAGCAGGCCCTCCCCCAGAAGACAGGCTGAAAAATCAAGAAGCCCACATCCCTAAGATCCCTATAAAACAAGTGCGCACTGCCTGGGTCCTGGTCAATAATTTGGGCTCTGGACAACCCCACAACCTCTCCTCATCAGAATGATGAGGAGGAGAAATCCCCCCAGCAAAGAAAAGAAAATGAGTCTGTGGCCTCTGCCACAGAACTAATGGATATGGATATAACCAAATTATCAGAAATGGAATTCAGAGTAACAATGCTCAAGATGATGTGTAGACTTGAAAAAAGTATTAACGAAAATGTTAATGAGAATATACAATCCCTAAGGGCGGATATGAGAGCAAATCTGGCAGAAATTAAAAATTCTATGAGCCAAATGCAGTCAAAACTGGAGGCTCTGACAGCCAGGGTGAATGAGGAAGAAAAACTTATCAGTGAATTGAAGGATGCGTTAGTAGAAGAGAAAGCTAAAATAGAATCTGGGCTCAAAAAAATCCACTCTCAAGAATGTAGGTTACGGGGCGCCTGGGTGGTGCAGTTGTTAAGCGTCTTTCTTTGGCTCAGGGTGTGATCCCGGTGCTCTGGGATCGAGACCCACATTAGGCTCCTCCGCTGGGAACCTGCTTCTTCCTCTCCCACCGTCTGCTTGTGTTCCCTCTCTCGCTGGCTGTCTCTCTCTGTCAAATAAATAAATAAAATGTTTAAAAAAAAAAAAGAATGTAGGCTACGGGAGATTACTGACTCAATGAAACGTTCCAATGTCAGAATCATCGGCATCTGTGAGGGGGTGGAGAAAAACACAGGTCTACAAGAGATATTTGAACAAACTGTAGCTGAAAACTTCCCTAACGTAGCAAGGGAAACAAGCATTTGTGTCCAAAAGGCATAGAGGACCCCTCCCAAGCTCAACCAGGACAAACCGACCCCACGTCACGTCATAGTGCAATTCGCAAATATTAGATCGAAGGATACAGTATTGAAAGCGACCAGGGCAAAGAAATTTCTCACATACCAAGGCAAAGGTATCAGAATTACGTAAGACCTGTCTACACAGACCTGGAATGAGAGAAAGGATTGAGGAGGGCATTTTTAAAGCTCTTTCAGAAAAAAACATTCAGCCAAGGATCCTTTATCCAGCAAGGTTGTCATTCAGAATTGATGAAGAAATAAAGACCTTCCAGAATCGCCAGTCACTGACCAATTTCGTAACCACGAAACCAGCACTACAGGAGATATTAAGGGGGGTTCTATAAAAGTGAAAAAGCCTGAAGAGATACAGAACAGAAAGTTGCAATCTATAGAAACAAATATATTACTGGCAACATGGCATCATTAAAATCATACCTCTCAATATTCGGTCTCAATGTAAATAGCCTAAATGCTCCCATAAAATGCCACAGGGTTGGAGATTGGATAAAAAGACAAGACCCATCCATTTCCTGTCTACAAGANCATTTGCTGTCTACAAGAGACTCATTTTGAACCTAAAGATACATTCAGACTGAAAGTAAAGGGATGGAATACCATCTTTCACGCCAATGGACCTCAAAAGAAAGCTGGGGTAGCAATTCTCATATCAGACAGACTGGATTTTAAACTAAAGAGTATAGTTAGAGACACAGAAGGGCACTATATTATTCTTAAAGGATGTGTCCAACAACTGGATATGACAATTATAAATATATATTCCCGCAACAGGGGAGCAGCAACNTCCACGCAAATGGACCTCAAAAGAAAGCTGGAGTAGCAATTCTCATATCAGATAGACTGGATTTTAAACTAGAGGCCATAGAGAGAGATACAGAAGGGCACTATATTATTCTTAAAGGAAGTATTCAACAAGTGGATATGACAATTATTAATATATATGCCCCCAACAGGGGAGCAGCAAGATACACAAGCCAACTCTTAACCAAAATAAAGAGACATATAGATAAGAACACAGTAATAGTAGGGGACCTCAACACCCCACTATCAGAAATAGACAGAACACCCTGGCAAAAACTAAGCAAAGAATCAAAGGCTTTGAATGCCATACTCGACGAGTTGGACCTCATAGATATATATAGAACACTACACCCCAGAACCAAAGAATACTCATTCTATTCAAATGCCCATGGAACATTCTCAAGAATAGATCATGCTCTGGGACACAAAACAGGTCTCAACCGATACCAAAAGACTGAAATTATTCCCTGCATATTCTCAGAGCACAATGCTCTGAAATTGGAACTCANAGAGGCCATAGAGAGAGATACAGAAGGGCACTATATTATTCTTAAAGGAAGTATTCAACAAGTGGATATGACAATTATTAATATATATGCCCCCAACAGGGGAGCAGCAAGATACACAAGCCAACTCTTAACCAAAATAAAGAGACATATAGATAAGAACACAGTAATAGTAGGGGACCTCAACACCCCACTATCAGAAATAGACAGAACACCCTGGCAAAAACTAAGCAAAGAATCAAAGGCTTTGAATGCCATACTCGACGAGTTGGACCTCATAGATATATATAGAACACTACACCCCAGAACCAAAGAATACTCATTCTATTCAAATGCCCATGGAACATTCTCAAGAATAGATCATGCTCTGGGACACAAAACAGGTCTCAGCCAATACCAAAAGATTGAAATTATCCCCTGCATATTCTCAGACCACAACGCTCTGAAATTGGAACTCAACCACAAGGAAAAACCTGGAAGAAACTCAAACACTTGGAGGCTAAGAACCATCCTGCTCAAGAATGACTCGATAAACCAGGAAATCAAAAAACAAATTAAACAATTTATGGAGACCAACGAGAATGAATACACAACGGTCCAAAACCTATGGGATACTGCAAAGGCAGTCCTAAGGGGGAAATACATAGCCATCCAAGCCTCACTCAAAAGAATAGAAAAATCTAAAATGCAGTTTCTATATTCTCACCTCAAGAAACTGGAACAGCAACAGAGGGACAGGCCTAACCCACTGACAAGGAAGCAGTTGACCAAGATTAGAGCAGAAATCAATGAATTAGAAACCAGAACTACAGTAGAGCAAATCAACAGAACTAGAAGCTAGTTCTTTGAGAGAATCCATAAAATTGATAGACCACTGGCAAAACTTGTCCAAAAACAAAGAGAAAGGACTGAGATTATTAAAATTATGACTGAAAAGGGAGAGGTCACGACCAGCACCATTGAAATTGCAAGGATTATTAGAAACTTTTATCAACAGCTATATGCCAAAAAACTAAACAATCTGGAAGAGATGGAGGCCTTCCTGGAAACCTATAAACTACCAAGACTGAAACAGGAAGAAACTGATTTTTTAAACAGGCCAATTAATTATGAAGAGATTGAAACACTGATAAACAACCTTGCAAGAAACAAAACTACAGGCCCGGATGGTTTTCCTGGGGAATTCTACCAAACAATCAAAGAAGAAATAATACCTATTCTCCTGAAGCTGTTTAAAAAAATAGAAACAGAAGGAAAGCTACCAAACTCATTCTATGAGGCTAATATTACCTTGATNCTACCAAACTCATTCTATGAGGCCAATATTACCTTGATCCCCAAACCAGGCAAAGACCCCACCAAAAAGGAGAATTACAGATCGATTTCCCTAATGAATATGGACGCCAAAAATCTCTACAAATCCTAGCTAATAGAATCCAACAGTACATCAAAAGGATTATCCATCATGACCAAGTGGGATTCATCCTTGGGATGCAAGGGTGGTTCAACATTCGCAAATCAATCAGTGTCATAGATTTTATCCAGATGTAAAAATTCAAAAATCATACGATTCTCTCAATATNCTCTCAATTGATGCAGAAAAAGCATTTGACAAAATACAGCATCCTTTCCTGATTAAAACCCTTCAGAGTGTAGGAATAGAGGGTACATTTCTCAATCTCATAAAAGCCATCTATGAAAAGCCTACTGCAAGCATTATTCTCAATGGGGAAAAGCTGGAAGCCTTTCCCTTAAGATCAGGAACACGACAAGGATGCCCACTCTCGCCACTATTATTCAACATAGTACTAGAAGTCCTTGCAACAGCAATCAGAAGACAAAAAGGGATCAAAGGTATCCAAATCAGCAAAGAAGTCAAACTGTCTCTCTTCCCAGATGACATGATACTCTACATGGAAAACCCAAAAAAGGAATCCACTCCCAAACTATTAGAAGTTATAGAACAATTCAGTAAGGTGGCAGGATACAAAATCAATGCCCAGAAATCAGTTGCATTTCTATACACGAATAACGAGACTGAAGAAAGAGAAATTAGGGAATCCATCCCATTTACAATAACACCAAAAACCATGCGTTACCTTGGAATTAACTTAACCAGAGACGTAAAGCACCTATATTCTAGAAACTATAAATCACTCTTGAAAGACATTGAAGAGGACACAAAAAATTGGAAAAATACTCCATGCTCATGGATCGGAAGAATTAACATAGTTAAAATGTCCATGCTACCCAGAGCAATCTACACTTTCAATGCTATCCCGATCAAAATACCGAGGACATTTTTCAAAGAACTGGAACAAATAGTCCTTAAATTTGTATGGAACCAGAAAAGGCCCCGAATCTCCAAGGAACTGTTGAAAAGGAAAAACAAAGCTGGGGGCATCACAATGCCGGATTTCGAGCTGTACTACAAAGCTGTGATCACAAAGACAGCATGGTACTGGCACAAAAACAGACACATCGACCAATGGAACAGAATAGAGAACCCAGAAATGGACCCTCGGCTCTTTGGGCAACTAATCTTTGATAAAGCAGGAAAAAACATCCGGTGGAAAAAAGACAGTCTCTTCAATAAATGGTGCTGGGAAAATTGGACAGCTACATGCAAAAGAATGAAACTTGACCACTCTCTCACACCATACACAAAGATAAACTCCAAATGGATGAAAGACCTCGATGTGAGACAGGAATCCATCAAAATCCTAGAGGAGAACATAGGTAGCAACCTCTACGACATTGGCCAAAGCAACCTATTTCATGACACATCTCCAAATGCAAGAGAAACAAAAGAAAAATGAACTTGTGGGACTTCATCAAGATAAAAAGCTTCTGCACAGCCAAGGAAACAGTCAAAAAAACTAAGAGGCATCCCACGGAATGGGAGAATATATTTGCAAATGATGCTACAGATAAAAGACTGGATCAAACTCAATATGCGAGAAACAAATAAATCATAAAATGGGCAGAAGATATGAACAGACACTTTTCCAATGATGACATACAAATGGCTAACAGACACATGAAAAAATGTTCAAAATCATTAGCCATCAGGGAAATTCAAATCAAAACCACACTAAGATACCACCTGACGCCAGCTAGAATGGCAAAAATTGACAAGGCAAGAAACAATTGCTGAAGAGGATGTGGAGAAAGGGGATCCCTCCTACATTGTTGGTGGGAATGCAAGTTGGTACAGCCACTCTGGAAAACAGTGTGGAGGTCCCTTAAAAAGTTAAAANAACTAAGAGGCATCCCACGGAATGGGAGAATATATTTGCAAATGATGCTACAGATAAAAGACTGGATCAAACTCAATATGCGAGAAACAAATAAATCATAAAATGGGCAGAAGATATGAACAGACACTTTTCCAATGATGACATACAAATGGCTAACAGACACATGAAAAAATGTTCAAAATCATTAGCCATCAGGGAAATTCAAATCAAAACCACACTAAGATACCACCTGACGCCAGCTAGAATGGCAAAAATTGACAAGGCAAGAAACAATTGCTGAAGAGGATGTGGAGAAAGGGGATCCCTCCTACATTGTTGGTGGGAATGCAAGTTGGTACAGCCACTCTGGAAAACAGTGTGGAGGTCCCTTAAAAGGTTAAAAATTGAGATACCCTATGACCCACCCATTGTACTACTGGGTATTTACCCCAAAGATACAGATATAGTGAAGAGAAGGGCCATATGCACCCCAGTGTTCATAGCAGCATTGTCCACAATAGCTAAATCGTGGAAGGGGCCGTGATGCCCTTCAACAGATGACTGGATTAAGAAGATGGGGTCCATATATACAATGGAATATTACTTATCAAAAAGAACGATTACTATCAAAAAGAACGATTTCTCAACATTTGCTGCAACATGGACAGCACTGGAGGAGATAATGGTAAGTGAAATAAGTCAAGCAGAGAAAGACAATTATCATATGATTTCTCTCATCTATGGAACATAAGAACTAGGAGGATCGGTNCAGAAGGGAGAGTGAAGCATGAGAGACTATGGACTCTCAGAAACAAACTGGGGGCCTTGGAGGGGAGGGGGGTGGGCGAATGGGATAGGCTGGTGATGGGTAGTAAGGAGGGCATGTATTGCATGGTGCACTGGGTGTTATACACAACTAATGAATCATTGAACTTTACATCAAAAACCAGGGATGTACTGTATGGTGACTAACATAATAAAAAATCATTAAAAAGAATAAAAATAAAAAACATTAAAAAATACAGCAGTTTGAAAAGAACATTAGTGTTCTGGAATCAAATTGAGTCACAACATAAAGCTGGTTATCACAAAGGTAATACATATTACTACTACAAGTACTAACAAAGAAAATCACAAATTACCAAAGATGATTTCATAACATAAAAATTTCAGATGCTCACCATAGTCAATACACTATATTGTACATTCAAGACCGTTCCATAACTTTGTATTATAAAATCTACCATTTCAGTAGAAACTATTAAGAATCATTTATATCAGACAAAGCATGTTTTGAATTTAGTGCAATTCTATAGTACTACCACTGACTCTTAAATGAAGTACACTGATCCTCTTGGATTTTTAAGTAGTAGAAAAGAAACAGAACCATTTTTTGTCAAGGGTTTAAAACTACACACTAAGCATCAAGGATTTCAAGAAAAGGGACAGTTTATACATACAGAAGAAACTGACACAATCTAGCTAAAAAACCACATTAAACACAAGCTCCAGCTGCATTCACAGAAGAACTAGAGTTCACCAGTGGTAACTACTGTGCATGTGCAGTGTTTGGTTCACAAAGTTCTGACTAAATGTACTGAAGACAACCATTAAGTACCAATTACTGGAAATAAGCCATCATAAACTTTCAACCTTAACTTTGGATAATAATTCACAGAGAAAACATAGTAAGAATTTGTGATGTAGAAGGAACTAGGAGAAAGTTAGTTTTAAATAGTTAAGCATACTTTGTTCTTCAAACAGTTAAAACTGTATTGTTCTAACGTCTTTTACCTTAAGACTATCGGAACTTTTTACACCTAAAGTAACTTTTCTTACTAATGAAACACAGTCACTGTGGTGTTTCAAAAGCTGCTAAACATCATAGTTAAAAAGGACAATAGGAAAGAAATATTCAGGAAGTAGAATCAATACGTTAACGCATGTAATAATGACAGCATTAATAATATACCACCAAACATTAGTATAGGGCTTTATGGTTCACAATATCTTTTCACATACATCACCTCATTTATTCCTCATTATAATCCTGGGAGGCAGGTATTATTATCAATCTGAGAAAACGGGATGATAAAAATAACTTGCCAACGATCAAGTAATTCAGTAATTTGATGTCTCAAATTCCAATTACCATGGTAAATTCACTCTCTTCAACTTGGACATGAGTTTGAGCATGAGGATTCGAGGGAAGGACAGCAGCATAAGGAAACGGGCATGGTCTCAATCAGATAGACCTAGGCTTGAATCTTAATTTTGCTGCTTAACTAGCTATGTGACCTCACACAACTCACCTGCCATCTCTGAGCTTTTGTTTCTTCATCCATCAATGGGAATACCACCATTTACCTCACAGGACCATTAAGTTGTTGGAGGATACTTGCTCTATAAAAACTACCTACTTTTATTATTGTTCAGTAAGATATTTTAGAAGCAATACATTTTCATCTAAATACTACTCCAAACATACATCTACTTTTCCTAGATGCCAACTCCAATGGCAAGCAGTAACAAAATTACTCCTCTATGTGGCTCTATTAGGTCTTACTCTGGATAGGCAAATATGCATGTGGTTATTTCCAGGGCTGCAATCAACAGTCAGAGGTTGTTATCTCCGGCTGACAAAGCAAAGCCAGGGACAGATTTCAATACTGAACATGGTTTGAGTCCAAATACGCAACACCAAAATAACTATCCTTTGTGTTTTATACTTCTATCCAGACATTCCCACTAGTTTGTGAAATTGACAGGTTGTTCCTACATTAAATGGCGAGGGCCTATTATCTTCATGCTTAGAATGATTAAAATAACAAACTAATAATACAGTTAGTAATGTCTTCCCAGATCTCATATTTCTTCCCACCCATTTAATAAACACTCAGTTAGTTCCTTGAACAGAGGAAGCATGTAGTAGATTCTCTATAAATATTTGCTGAAGGAAAGAAAAAAAGAGAAAATGGGGAAAGGGAAGATAGAGAGAGATGAAGCAGACTTTGACAGATGGTGAGGAAAAAAAAAGGTAAGATTAAGACAATTCCTAGCCTAAAAGAGCTCAGTCTAAAAAATAAGAATCTAAAGGGATTGGGACGCCTGGGTGGCTCAGTCAGTTAAGCATCTGCCTTCAGCTCAGTGCATGATCCCAGGGTCCTGAGATCAAGCCTGCATTAGGCTCCGCTTCTCCCCGTCTGCCCCCCCCACTTGTGCACACGCTCACACTCTCTCTGACAAATCAATCAATAAATAAAATCTTTTTAAAAAGGAAGGGAGGGAAATCCAAACGGGGAGAAATCAGAGAGGGAGATGAATGATAAGAGACTACAGACCCCAGGAAACAATCCAAGGGTTTCAGAGGGGAAGAGGGTAACAGAGTGATGGGTATTGAGGAGGTCATGCGCTGTGATGAGCACTGGGTGTTATACTTAACTAATGAATCACTGAACATTACATCAAAAACTATGTACTATACAGTGGCTAACTGAATATAATAATTAATTAAAAAAGGAATTTAAAGGGATTAAAATAATAATTAAAACTATTATAGGAACACAATGGAAAGATGCAGTTCCTCTGTGGAGCAGTCACTGAAAGCTCCAAACAGCAGAGGACACTAGCTGCATCTTTCAAGATCTGTAATAACACAACTGAAGAGTATCAAAAGAAAGGTGAAAGAAAAAAGGAAAGTGGAAGGGAGTATTCCTGGCAAAGGGTGAAGGGAGAACCAAAAGGTGATGTTCAGAAAAGTATCTGGAGCCAAACTGTGGAGTCTGAACTTGGAACCTGAAAGCAACAGGGAATCTCGAAAGGAGTTTAGCCAGAACAACATGGTGAAATCAGTATTTCAGAAAAAATAATTCTAGTAACAGCATGAAGGATGAACTTGCATAAAATTGGAGCTTTAAGTTTCAGGGGTTTTTTCTTAATTATTGTTTAGGAAAAGTTAACATATTTAAACTTCTTGGTCTTATCGATAATTTAGCAAAATAAGTAAAATAACTGCTTGTTTTGTTTAAATTCATATTTATAAGTTCGATTTTAATAGCATTTAAACCCTTGACTGATTAAAAAAATGAAACCTTTTTTTTAACACCTGGAACCATAAAAAGTGAACTACTTCTGAATCATTACTCAAATTCACACAATGTCCTGTGAGGCTTTTATACAAAACATGCATAAGCTTACAATGAATTATATAGTCTCTCCCACAAGGAAAAGCCAGACATGAGTTAGAAACAGATAACCTAAATCAGGGTCAAATCACAAAGCATTAAACTGGAAACACACTGTAAAATATGTGAGTACAAATATACAATCACCATGTTTTCAACTACAACATGGGACTCATAATATATCTCACAGGAATGTAGGGAGGAATAGGCACAAAGGAATATAAAACACTTTACACGGTGCCTCTTAGCATGTCACTGACATTAAATAAACTGGTTCTATTCCCTTCTCTTCCAACCCCTTCAGTAAGATTAGTTATTTGAAGAGGGGGGAAAAATCACTTGTTTACTATTTACTTAAGTTATCTTCAAAGATCTAAAAACTTAAAAGTTTTTGAAAAGAAGTCCATTAGCCTTTCCTATATGTAAATTACAGGCTTTTTCCATATGTTCACTAAAGTAGTTCATCCAACACTTAGTATCATTTAAATATTCCACATTATTAAATATGATTATTAAATTCATTTGTGAGGCCATATCACATAACTCTGCCAAAAGACTGCATAAAAAATATCTCATTCTGATTCAAGACCAACAACACCTTTTACTAGCAAGTCATTTTTATCAAACCACCCAAGTAAATATTAGCATTTCTTAAGTTTATAATGGGGGAAATTAAGGTTTGATACTTCACGTCTTTTTCAGTTGAGATTCTGTGTAAAGTTGACAGCTAGAAAAAATACATTAAAAGCTTATAGAATGCTATATGATCATATATACAAACACGTATAGTCCCAGATTTCTGCAATTTTCCAAAACCTGTCTAGATAAGATAGATATGTTTCATTCTCAAATGAAGGAGCTAGGCTAAAATCAGAACCAAAAAGGTATGAAATTAAAAGAAAAGATTCTTGAAAATACTAAAGATTTTATTTATTTGACAGAGAGAGAGACACTGAGAAAGGGAACACAAGCAGGGGGAGTGGGAGAGGGAGAAGCAGGCTTCCTGCCAAGCAGGGAGACCGAAGCAGAGCTCGATCCCAGGACCCAGGGTCCTGACCTGAGCAGAAGGCAGACAGCAGAAGCTTAACAACTGAGCCACTCAGACACCCTATTTTCAAGAATCTTATCTAAAATATTTTATAGGAATGAAACCATTATTCATTCATTTTTCAAAATCCCCTTTTAATCCAAATCCTTAATGTTGAACTCCATCTTTTACAACTATAAAATTTAGGTTAGTTTTCTATGATCTACTCTTAAATCTGTATTAGTGTCTGGAATTGATTTTTCCTGATGCTATACTTACATAAGATAAACATAAAATAAAGTACTTACACCACTCCCAGCATATTGAACAATAAATAATAGAATCCCCTGACAGAACTTTGATGACCTGGCAAAGCCCAAGTGCTTTCAGCCCGAATCATATGAAACCATAAATCACTCTTTATTTTATAGAACATTTCAAAATGGATCCCTGTTTTCTACCTTGAAAGTCATTTCATGTGTTATTTATAACCAGTGAAGACCAGAATGGAAAGAAAATTACATAGAACTAGAAAATTTACTGTAACTATTTTTTACAAAGAATAACTTTTTTTAGGAA
This sequence comes from Ailuropoda melanoleuca, assembly GCF_002007445.2. Taxonomy (NCBI): domain Eukaryota; kingdom Metazoa; phylum Chordata; class Mammalia; order Carnivora; family Ursidae; genus Ailuropoda; species Ailuropoda melanoleuca. The sequence continues at coordinate 63,234,991 of NC_048238.1, forward strand.
AAAATATAGAACTACTGTACTGGCAAGGAAAAATTTGTGGGCATGACAAGCTTTTAGAGAGCCACATTCCTTACTACTTAACCCCATGTACAGACTTTCTGCACCACCATCATAAAAAAGCACAAACAACGTTAGAACTGAGTAAACTGACTAAAATGAGCAACGCAAAGTAAAACTACATGTTTAACTCACATAGCAGTCACTCAAATAAATGACATCACAAAATTAAACAGAAATAGAATTTCAACCAAGGTTCAAGTAGTTTTGTTCATTTCTATTAAATTCTAATTAAAAGTTTCTTTTATTTACTTTTTAGCAGTTACCTGAAAAAGAGAAAAAAGTGTCAGTGAAGCAGCCCAAGGAACGACCAAGAAGTACAGATAAAAATAGTTCTTAAATTGACAATTATCTCAATTCACTGTCTCATACAAAATACTGAACATATAAATAAGTGTACTAATGGAGTATCTACGGATTTCTTCCTCCTGGGAGAAAATAGTTATTAATGCCTAAGTAATCTTTAGAACTTTACAAAAGTATATATTATCCACTAAATATTAACTTACAAAATTTATGTTAACATTTTAAAATTCAATATAGTGTGAGCTTTGAGTGTTAAATAACAAGAACACTGTTCTAATATTCAGGGTACTGAACTAAGCATCCAGAAAACTGGATTCTTGTTTTCAGATCTATACTAAGTAGTTGGAAAGTCATTTAACCTCTTTGGAATCCAGCTTCCTTACAGATATTCTTATAGTTAAAATGAAGGGCTTGAAATAAATGACAAGTTTGTGGCAAGTTCTCAAAGGTGAATGTTAAAGGTCATCAACAACTTGGCCTCCCAGACGTTCTTGGGCAAATGTCTTTACCTTAAAAAAATGAAAACAGAACTCTGGGGAAGATGATATGAGCAGCAAAGTTGTTGAATCTCCCCCAGGATTCCCATAAAGATAGAGAATGTAACCAAAATATCAAAACCAAACACGTAGGGGCAACAAAGCTAGGTGACAAAATATGATGAACTCCAAAATACAAGTGGATCATTACAAATCATCGATAGCTCTAAGATCCACATGTTATCAGAAAGTGTCCGTAAGAAAATAAATGAAAGACAAATTTGTGACAGCACTGAAAGCCAAAGAAACACAAAACTGCTATTAAGCATTCACTGGAAACTTAGCAGGCCATTTGAGAACAGCAGCCACAATTGGGAGGAATTCTGCAAGCTCCAACCTATGGATGAGTGCAAAAGAACCCATGGGAGGGCTAGAGTGGTGGGGAGAATGGGAGTGGAGTTGGGCCCTACAAATTTAGGAAACCAATGAAGCAAACTCTCCCTATAGATAAATACCTGAACTGAGGAGTAACTTGGGAATCTAATCCAAAGTCAGCAGAACAGGAAAAATAGGCGCAAAGGAAAGAGAAGCTCCAAAGAAAACTAGGAGAGGGTAACACAGCCAGCAGATCTCAGGCTACATTTTTTATTACTTTGTGAAAATGAAAAAAGCGAGATCTCGAACAGTGATGTTAGAAAAGCTATCCTGACCCACACTACCCTTTAAAAGCACATAGAAAAATTTCATTAAAAATGAGCAACACAGGGGTGCCTGGGTGGCTCAGTTGTTAAGCGTCTGCCTTCGGCTCAGGGCGTGATCCCAGCGTTCTGGGCCGCGTCAGGCTCCTCCGCTGGGAGCCTGCTTCTTCCTCCCTGCTTGTGTCCCCTCTCTCGCTGGCTGTCTCTCTCTCTGTCAAATAAATAAAATCTTTAAAAAAAATGAGCAACACAAAAGGATCTTGGTTGAATCCTATTCAATGTACAGTTAAAAAAAGATACAGAGGGGCGCCTGGGTGGCACAGCGGTTAAGCGTCTGCCTTCGGCTCAGGGCGTGATCCCGGCCTTATGGGATCGAGCCCCACATCAGGCTCCTCCGCTATGAGCCTGCTTCTTCCTCTCCCACTCCCCCTGCTTGTGTTTCCTCTCTCGCTGGCTGTCCCTATCTCTGTCGAATAAATAAATAAAATCTTTAAAAAAAATAAAAAATAAAAAAAGATACAGAATAAGGAGTGAAATAATATCCCGAGAGACAATGAAATAAAAGCATGCCAGAAAGACATGCTCACAAATTAGATAAAAACTATAACCTAACTACAGTAATAGAAGCTTAAAAAAAACAAAGAAATATAAGAAAATGATAGAAGCTCTGAAAGAACATAAATCAACATTAGAAGAACTCAGAAGTGTGATTAGAGAATAGTAACATTCGAAAAGAGTGAAATGACTCAAGAAGAAATTAAAGAAAAAATTATTTCAGAAATAAAAATTAATCTAGAAAGAGCACTAGAGCAAACACAATGGATAAATGCCTTAGGAAAAACAAGATGCAAACAAGGGCATAAAGGTACTGGAGTTATGGTTCAAAAAGAGAGGCCTTATCTGTTACGTACCTGTTCAAATATTTACAAATAGAATATGATATCTTGAATTTGCTTAAAAATAATAGGGCTGGACAGTGAAATGAGAAGATGGGGGGCTGGGGTACAGAGAACACAAGATGGTCCATAAATTGGTAACTGCTGAAACTGGGAGATTGGTACAAGGGGGTATCTTAGTCTACTTTTTTATGTTTAAAATTTTCCATAATAAAAAGTTTTAAAAATAAAATTTAATACCAAATTTTGGACAGCTAATGAAAGCTGGGGACTCTACCAAATAAACAATCTCTTGGAAAGCAGAGATTTAGTATTCTGTTTTTACCTACATAGAGAAAAATGTATCAACTCAAATTCTCTTAATGAAAGTTTTACTAGTAATGTAAATATTTGCTGAAGACTTATTCCATGCCAGGAAATGAAATAAGCAGATTCTACTACAACTGATTTTTACTTACTTTTCATTACAATAATCTTTGTTTTATCAATTTATTAAAATGATCTTTTCACAGCAAAGAATATCCCAAGCGAGCTCCCTTCAGACATCATAATAATATTTAACTTGTGATGAAAAAATAGTTTCCTTGTTCAGCACATATTTTATTTCTGTGCCACAGAAGAAAAGTGAAATTTATTATATTACCTATAAAGCTATGGGACGAAAACAGATGAGACTGTGTACTCATTCCAAGAACGCTATAATCATGAAATAACCTTCTTCCCTTATTTAAAATCTTACCATGAAATCCACTTTTTTAAAAAGTAGAGAAAAACAAACTATGAGCCTTATAAATTAAATCTGAAAGGGCTTCTGAATTTCTTCTTTCAAACCATACAACATTCCATAAAGTAAAAACACTTCAAATTAACTTTTAAACGTAGTCTCATTAGGTATTTAAGAGAAAACTAGCAACATATCATTTAGGAAACATTAATAATTATGTTATCCTGCTTATTAAAAAGCTGAACAGTGATTGCATTGAGTTTATTCAAACAGTTGAAGGATAATTTTTTATCTAATGAAAATTACAATTTTATTGCATTAAGAATTTCATTTGGGCTACTGCTAGAGAGAAGGCAGGGCAAACCGCCCGTGGACAAACAGCCTGGAAAGAGTGATCTGAAGAGCACCTGGGGCACACGAGTGGGAAGGTTATTTGCTCATTTTAGAGCATGTCCTGTAGAGGCAGCATTCACAGAGAACCCTCCAGGAATAACGGAACTGGCAGATGCCATTTCCCTCTGTCCCAGAGGGAAATGAACAAATATATTTAGAATATTCCATCCAAAAACAGAATTCACATTCATTTTAAGTGCACATGGAACATTCTCCAGAACAGATCACATAACTACCCCATAAAACAAGCCTCAACAAATTAAAAATCAAAGTCAGACCACAAATTTCTTCTGATCACACTATGTAACTAGAAGACAACCATAAGAAAAAATCTGGAAAGACCACAAATACATGGAGGTTAAACAACATGCTATGAAACAATGAACGGGTCAACTAGGAAATGAAAAAAGAAATAAAAAAGTACACGGAAACAAATGAAAATGAAAACACAACAGTCCAAAACATTTAGGATGCAGCAAAAGTGGTTCTAAGAGGAAAGTTTATAGCAATAAAGGCCTACCTCAAGAAGCTAGAAAAATCTCAAATAACCTTACACCGAAAAGAGGTAGAAAAAGAACAAACAAAACCTAAAACCAGCAGAAGTAGGGAATAGAGTAGTAATAAATGATAGATATAGAAATTTAAAATACAATAGAACAGATCAATGAAACCAGGAACTGGTTCTTTGAAAAAAATAATAAAACTAATAAACCTCTAGCTAGACTTATCAAGAAAAAAAGAGAAAGGACTCAAATAAAATCACAAATGAGAGAGGAGAATAAAAACCAACACCACAAAAAAACAGTTATAAGAGAATATTGTGAAAAACTATACACCAACAAATTGGACATTGCAGAAGAAATGGATAAATTTCTAGAAACATATAAACTACCAAAACTGAAACAGAAAGAAACCGAAAATTTGAACAAACCAATAACCAGCAAGGAAACTGAGCTAATAATTAAAAAAATCCTACCAAACGAAAGTCCAGGACCAGATGGCTTCAAAGGCAAATTCTACTAAACATTTAAAGAACAGTTAATACCTATTCTTCTTAAACTATTTCAAAAAATAGTAAAGGAAAGAAAACTCCCAAATTCATTCTACGAGGCCAGCATTACCCTGATACCAAAACCAGATAAAGACAACAACAACAAAAATCTAGGCCAATATCTCTGATAAACACAGATGCAAAAATCTTCAACATAATATTACTAAACCAAATTCAACAATAGATTTAAAAAATCATTAATCAATGATCAAGTGAGATTGATTCCTGGGGTGCCAGTGTGGTTCAACATCTGCAAATCAATCAATGTGACACATCAGTAAGAGAGAATAAAAACCGTATGATTATTTCAATAGATGCAGAAAAAGCACCTGACGAAGTACAACATCCATTCATGATAAAAACCCTCAACAAATAAATAATAAACCCTCAACAAAGTAGGTCTAGAGGCAGCATACTTCAACATAATAAAGTTCATATATGAAAAACTCACAGCTAACATCAGCCTTAATGGGGAAAAACAGAGCTTTTCCCCTACGGTCAGGAAGAAGACAAGGATGTCCATTCTCACCACTTGTATTCCACACAGAAATGGAAACCCTAACCACAGCACAGACAACAAAAAGAAACTTAAAAAGCATCTAAATGGATAAGAAAGAAGTAAAACTCTCACTATTTGCAGATGACATGATACTATATATATAAAACCCTAAGGACTCCACCAAATATCTGATGGGAACTGATAGACGAATTCAATAAAGTCACAGGATACAAAATCAATGCACAGAAATCTGCTACATTTCTGCAAACCAATAATAAAGAAAGAGAAATTAAGAAAACAATTCCATTTACAATTGCACCAAAACCAAAAAGATACCTAGAAATAAATTTAACCAAAGAGGTGAAGACCTGTACTCTAAAAACTGTAAGACACTGATGAAAGAAATTCAAGACGACACAAATGAAAAGACGTTCCATGCACATGGACTGGAAGAACAAATATTGTTAAAATGTCTATACTACCCAAAACAATCTACACATTTAGTGCAATCCCTTCAAAATACCACTAGCATTTTTCAAAGCTAGAACAATCCTAAAATTTGTATGGAACCACTGAAGACCCCAAATAGCCAAAGCAACCTTGGGGGGAAAAAAAAGCAACACTAGAGGCATCAAAATTCTGTACTTCAAGTTCTATTACAAAGCTATGGTAGTCAAAACAGTATGGTATTGGCACAAAATTAGACACACAAATCAGTGGAACAGAATAGAGATCCCACAAATGAACCCAAACTATGCGGTCAACTAATCTTTGACAAAGCAGGACAGAACGAATATCTAATGGAAAAAAGACAGTCTTTTCAACAAATGGTGTTGGTTAAACTGGACAGTAACATGCAAAAGAATGAAACCGGACCACTTTTTTCACCATACACACAAGTAAATTCAAAATGGATGAAAGACCTAAATGTGAGACCTGAAACCATGAAAATCCTAGAGAACACAGGCAGTAACTTCTTTGACATCAGCTGTAGCAAGTTTTGTCTAGATAGGACTCCCCAGGCAAGGAAAACAAGAGCAAAAATAAACTATTATGAGTACATCAAAATAAAAAGCTTCTGCACAGCAAAGGAAACAATCAACAAAACTAAAAGGCAACCTGTGGAATGAGAGAAGATATCTGCAAATGACATATTCAATAAAGGGTTAGTATCCAAAATATATAAAGAACTTATAAAACTCAAAACCTAAAAAACCCAAATAATCTAACTAGAAAATGGGCAGAAAACATAGACATTTCTTCAAAGAAGATATACAGATGGCCAACAGATACATGAAAAGATGCTCAGCATCACTTATTATCAGGGAAATGCAAATCAAAAGTACAAAAGTAAAATGTGGTTATTACCTCACGCCAGTCAGAATGGCTAAAATCAACAAGACAAGAAACAAGAGGTGTGTTGGAGGATATAGAGAAAGGGAAACCCTCCTGCACTGTTGGTGGGAATGCAAACTGGTGCAGCCACTCTAAAACAGTACCTAGGTTCCTCAAAAAGTTAAAAATACAACTACCCTATGATCCAGCAATTGTTCTACTGGGTTATTTAACAAAAAACACAAAAACACCAATTCAAAGGGTTACATGCATCTTTATGTTTACTGCAGCATTATTTACAAGAGCCAAGATATGAAAGCAGCCAAGTGTCCCCCAACTGATGAATGGATAAACATATATATACACACATATATATGTATAAGTATATATAAATGTATACACACACACAATGAAATATTACTCAGCCATAAATAAGAATGAAATAGTGCCACATGCAAAGACATGGATGAGGCAAGAGAGTATAATGCAAGGTAAAAAAGTCAGAGAAAGAGAAATACCATATGATTTCACTCATTTGTGGAATTTAAGAAACAAAACATATGAGCAAAGAGAAAATAAAAGAGAGAGACAAACCAAGAGACAGACTCTTAACTATAGAGAACAAAGGGACGGTTTACCAGAGGAGAGCTCATGCTCTCTCTCTCTCCCTCTCTCTCCCCCTTACTTTCCAGTCTTTGTTCACATGTATTCATAAGGCAGAAACTGAAACACAGAAGGGTTAAGTAATTTGTCCAAAGTCATGTACCCAGTAAATGGCGAGTTAATATTGGAACCTAGCCACTTTGGCTCAAGTCTGTGCTCTTAAGTATAATACACTTTCATGACATCTAAATCTCCTTGTCCATCCCCACCAAACAACCTTACAATTAATTCCATTTTCTGAATTACTTGATTCTCAGAAATGAGTACTTTAATTGGTAGACACCAATAATGCTAGAAAGGTATGCTCCCTTTTGTGAATTAATAAATTGGCATTCAGTCGCAGCTACTATGTGTAGGAAGAATCAAAGAACTAAGAATCAAAGAAAAAACATCATTTTTGCCAAGTCCTAATGAGAGTACTTATTTCTACAAGAACTACCTACTGATGTTAAAACGATTATGTGAATAGTTGGTATCAAATTGACTATTTGTACAGTGCCTAATTAGCAGTACACAAGTTATGTTCAATACACAGGGGAAATATATCCATACAACGGAAGCATCAGATTATCATCATTCTAATCCAGGGTTAATCTTAGAAACACTCATGGTGGATCAACCAGATATGATGTGTGTTCTGGCATAATCCAACATGGCATCCAATCACTAAAGATAAATTCTAGCCAAAAATATTAACCTTGAATCCATCAAGCCTTTAGATATAACTCTCAGTTTACAGGAAACACATAGGCTAGAGTAATAAAGTTAACTGATACCACAATGAAGAAAGCAGCCAAATCTAAAAGGCAGAACATTCTGTATGATCACTGGCCGAGTCACATTTCAGTCATCATTAAAAAAAAAAAAAAAAAAAAAGAACTATGCGAGGATAAAACAGACTTACAGGACATTAACAACCAGCAGCACATAATACTGAACTGGACCCAAATTTGTAAGTATCAGCTATAAAGAGTATTTTGGGGTGGGTGTTTGTAGGAAGTTAAATATGGTCTGTGCACTGGAGATAAAAATGAACTGGAATGGATAGAAAGGTGAGTATTATTGACTGAAAAAGTTGCAGAATGGTATGTACAGATGACCTTATTTTGTCATGAATATATTTATGACATTACAAATTTCCTGGGGCGGGGGGGAGGCTTGAAAAGCTGTAAACCGAAGGGCAAATAAATACAACTACCTTGGTAAATAGGCATAACCTACTGAAGCTGAAAATTTGCAAACCTAGTATATAATACAATAGCAGTGTGTGTGTACATGGGAGTGTGCGGGGAAGGGGCATTACATCTGTACGCGTCTGTACAGATGAATCTCAGAAGCATTAACACTGGTCAAGTCACAAAAAGAATACATACAATAGAATTCCAAAAGTTAGACAACGGTCAAAAGCAGGTAAAACAATATATTTTTTAGAAATGCATACACACGTAACAAAGACACTTTTAAAAATATAAGGGAACAATACAATTTATCATAATTGTTACATCTATCGGAAAGGAAGGGAAGACAGATGATAGGGGTGCACAAGGAGCTTCTAAAGTTCTGGTAATGCTCTTTTTCTTTAACTGGGTCATACATACACACCATTCATTTTATTATTGTTCACTGAAATAAATATACACACACATACACACATATTTCATTTGTACGTATGTTATTTTATAATATACATGAAAGCTGTGGACCAGATCCCAGGCCACATTGTAAGACTGCCTACTCCACCAGTTAACTGGCCTCCTGTGAGCTTTCAGAGCACTTTTAATATATATTTATATTTTCAAATTTCACTATGAAAAGCAGCTTTAAAATAGATGTCACTCTTGTAGCTTTTAACTCTACTGAATGATTTTCTCAAAATAAATTCTCAGATCTGGAGTTACTGAGTGTAAGAGAATAAACATATTTACAATTACTATACACTGTCAAATTACTTTGCTCAAGTGTTATCTCAATTTATATCATCATATTAATTGAATACAACTTCATCAACAAATTAGTTATTACTCTTTCAATGTTTTTAATTAGGTTATTTTGGGGGCGCCTGGGTGGCACAGCGGTTAAGCCTCTGCCTTCGGCTCAGGGCGTGATCCCGGCATTATGGGATCGAGCCCCACGTCAGGCTCCTCCGCTATGAGCCTGCTTCTTCCTCTCCCACTCCCCCTGCTTGTGTTCCCTCTCTCACTGGCTGTCTCTATCTCTGTCAAATAAATAAATCTTTAAAAAAATAAAAAATAAAAAAATAATTAGGTTATTTTGCATTCAACTTGCATTCAATTTATTAAGAAAAAATATTTTCCCAGCAGTTTATTGACTATTTCTCTTCTCTTTATTATTCACTGCCCATTTGTCTAAAGAGATTTGGTGTTTTTCACATGAATTTGGAAGTACTCATTTTCTGTAATTAGTCCTGTTATGAGTTGCAAATACTCTCATTGTTTTTTTTTCTTTTGGTTTTCTATTTTTCAGAGTAGATGCTATAATTTTTTATATACTCAAATAGTACCTTTTGTTTTTTGAAATTTCAAAGAAATCATTTCTCTATATAGCAGATGACCCAGTCTATTCCTAATTTATCGTTCCCACTTTGAAAGAGACTACACTGAAAGAGACACTCAGATTACTGTCAGAAAGTCCAAAAATTGATCCTATAGTAAAAAAAAAAAAATTTCAACTCAGTGAAGGCTAGATTATCAGATCAATGGTGTTAGAAAAACTGGCTGGTGATTTACATGGGGGAAAAAAACCCTCATACATTACAACAAAGTTAATTTCAAGTGAATTAAAATTTAAATGTAAAAAATAAAATATTAAAAAATAAACTAAGAGTTAATATTTACTTAATCTTGGAAGTAAAAGCTATCTATGCATATCTCCAAAGGCAGTTAACAAAAGTAACACAAGTATATGTAAAACTGGTGAAATCTGAATAAAGTCATTGTGTAAGGTCAATTTCCTGGTTATGCTAGAGTTATCTAAGATGTTACTTGCCACTGGGGAAACTGGGTGAAGTGTATACAGGACCGTCCCATATTATTTCTTACAACTGCAGGTGAGTCTACAATTATCTCCAATAAAACCTTTTTAAGAAGGGCACTGGAAAGAATATTTGGTTGACATGGAATGATGTTCATGACATACTGTGAGGTGAAAAATAGCAGGTTTCAAAACAGCATCTATGATACACTTTTATAAACACAGAAAAGTAGACATATATCTATACACACATAGTGAGAAAACATCTGGAAGTACATACATAAAAGTGCTACTATGTTAATAACACAACCCTTGGAGGAAAAAGGTATTACCATATTCATTCTGTCTATTAAGATGCATCCATTTTAAGTGCTGACAAATACTGAAAATTGTAAGAACCAAAAGAACAGCCAACCAAAAAAACACAAGTTTCATAAACAGGACAATAAGTCCAATACTTGATCTTGAAAATTTAATTTGCAAGTGAAGAAAACAAAAACCCCTAAAATGGCAAACTCCAGCACATGCACAAGCAGCCTATAAGTTATTTTTAATAATAATTTTATTACAGTGGGAAACTATGTATCTTGAAGTATCTTGAAATCAATGAATAATTAATTCCTGGGGAAAACAGATTATCGCCTGAAATATGACTATATTCTCTGACCCCATTTTCTACCATTACTTGAGTGGCTGTGACTTTTATTTTCAGTTTTAAGGGATAAACACAAGGAGGTCATGCAGTTCACCTTCAACAGAAAGTTTGCAAGCTAACACAGATGCCATTATGTTGTAAACGATGAGTTAACACTACAAGACTCTGTTGGCATCTGGATTTTAATGTAAACAATGGTGACTCCCAAAAATGAAGCGATTGCCAACCACAAAGCCAGGGCACATTAATACAATATTGATAGTATAAGGCATTTTTTCACTTGGAAGAATCCCACAAGCTCATTCTAATAACTCAGTTTTAGCTAAGACAAGTCTAGTCTTAATAGTCTGACCTAGGTCAAACTTAACTAAGCCTTATAGGTCATATATTTGTAAAATGGAGATAACTAATTCTACCACAGACAGGGTTATTTTGAGAATCAGATGAAATAATGCATTTTAAGAGCTTAGAATAGTACTCAGGTGTAGTAAGTATTTCTCATATATATTTTTTTAATAGTGTGTTGTAGGTACTAAAACTAATTCTCTGTCATCTATCTGACTTAGCTAGTTCATGCCAAAGTAACACAGTTCATAGAAAAATAAGGATTAGAACTCACAACTCAGTCAGGGGAATGAAAGATACAGTCAATGATATTGTAACAGCAATGTAATGGGACAGATGGTAGCTACACTTGTGGTGAATATAATGTATAAACTTGTCAAATCAGGAAGCTGTGCATCTGAAACTAATGTAACTGGGTCAGCTACACTCAAGTAAAATTTATCTGAAAAAGAACTCACAACTCAGCATCTTCCTAATACATGCCTTTTATCTGTATGTAAAACCTATTCCTCTATACTTTAGCTTGTGTAAATTTTTCCATAATAATTATCTTAAACTCATATATAGAAAAGTCATTTAACAAATGTGCAAATTTGGATCACAGACATATGATCCAAACATTTCAAAGCAATATAAAATGATTAAAACTCCATTAATTAATAGCCATTGTAACTCAATGTGAACACTAGGCTGGACAAAAAAGATGTTAGAATACTACTCAGGGGAAAAAAAAGACCCAAAAAACATAGATGTTGGTACTATTCTAAATGTGATATAAACCAAACCAGTCAAGTAGTATGACTTAGACTCTTGGTAAAATCCCATTATGAAATGAAATACTTACACTAAGCACCACACTGGCCAAGCTGCCCCCGGTCTGTCTGTCTTTCTGTCTCTCTCTCTTTTTTGCCCCTGGTCTCTTATTTGCAAACTATTTTTTTAAACAGCCTCAATACGATAACACGATGGCTCTCATAACCATGCTTTGGAAAATCACTATCTGTGATAAATAATCATCTCTTTTTACACTGCCCTTTAATAAGATTATTAGAAAAGCAAAACGACAATAAATCAATCTTTCAAAGTATCCCTGTTTGGTTGGCTACAACTAAATATCCTCAAAATGTTTCCAATCTCCCTAACATTTGAGATATATATATATATATATATGTAGTTTTTAGTATATATGTTAATACAAACTGATGGGGACTTTAGTCTATTTTACTTTTAAAACCATACCAGGCACAACCTGAAATGGAATAGCAGGTGATTTAGCATGAGTAACAGGTCAATTATATGGAATTATAATTATTTCTGTGTACTGGGATTTTATGTTAAACATGAGAATGTGATGGTGAGCAGCCGTTATTTGATTTTAATTGCTGCAGCTTGAGTTATCCAAAACATCATGAGAACACTAGAGAAAATGAGAAAATGACATGAGGCATAGGAGATGAAAATGATGCTGCAGAGGGAACTCTGGTAACAGATGGAGCTCTGAGGAATTGGCTCAAACTTATGATTTACAGGGAAGGGTAAGCCTCTCCCAACAAGTCGTCTTCGGAGTTAGATAACTCCCTTTATTTTCCTAGGTCCTGAGAGCAGAAAAGACATACTTTCCCATCAGTAAATGCTTTAAGAATTGCAAAGCATTTTTTGGAACAGGAAAATCTGTGGGCTTTCTTTAGCTCCTTCAGCATTCTTACACTGACAAAGAAGAGTTTCACACTATGCCCCAAATAAGATAAACCTCTTCAAAACCTTTAGACAAAACAAAATGACAAATAATTCAAGCTGATGAACGAAAGAGAAAAAAAGTAGAAAACCTCTAAACTTATAAGAAATCCGTTAGAAATAGTGGTAATAGACACACAAAGGTTTTTCCGACCAACCAGCCAATGGGAAGAGGAGGAAGAGGACTCAGACACCTGAATCTATTATTTTTCATGGAAAGCCCTTCCGGGGAAGCATTCAAGTAGCAACAGTGATGATAAAAGCACCTGGGAATGGCATTATGGGGCATAAAAATCAACTACATTTTCTGAGCACTTACTAAGCATTTTACAGGAATTATTTCATTGAATTCTCAACACAGCTCTGTGAGGTTTATTCTTATGTAGAGACGAGAAAATTGAAATTTAGACGTTAAGGGACATGTGTAAGGTGGCAAAAGAGACACAGCTGATTCAAACCAAATCTGTCTTATTTCAGAACCACACTGTCACTGTCAATCACTACATTATCACTACACTGCTCAAATGAGATACATACATGTCAAAGTAAATAAAATATATGGATGGTATAGCATCTGTAAACTAAAGGACTTTTGAAATACCATTTTCATTACTATTCATTGTTATTCAGTTTATATTCTCTAGACTTTAAGACTTTTCGCTCTGGACAACCCCCCAAAAATACGTATATGTATATAGATGTATGTATTTTACACAGTGATCTATTATACACACATGAAATATTTGTTTCATAAAACTACTTTCATCCTTAGTACATGTAATATATTCTGATACATTCTTCTCTACCTCTTTTTTTAATGCTGGAATTGATTTCATGACCCACAAATAGGTGGCATCTTGCAATTACCACACAAAAAAATCACAGCTCTGGACGATAAGTGTATGTATGTTTGGAAATACAGACAGAGGAAGTATGGGCATCCTGTCATGTCAGAAACATATACAGGCATCCTGGGAGAAGAGTAAGTAAGATATATATGTGGGAAATCACATATGGGGTACTTCGTAAATATGTTTTCACAAAACCTCCAGCAGCACTACTACTCCCCAACGTTTAGAGAAGTGAAGTTATACCACCACCATCATAAGCATTATAGACCATGAGCTGCCAGCCAAAGCTGACATTAAGATTCTCAACCAACATCAAAGAATGGAAGCATGCTACCTACATACTGCCCTGATAAAAGCAGCTTACTGTGCTGGGGTTAATGTAGAGCATGAAATCCCCCATAATACCTGGCTTGCTAAAATGTAACATAGAGGCTGCTGGGGGCGATGGAAGGTTTCGGAATTCAAAGAAGGCTTCGAATGCGACGGCCTGCGTGACCACTCTGCCCTTGGTTGCCTTCCCGGACGCTCCCCCCACCCCCCCAAACTTTCTTAGCCCAAACAGCCGCCTGTGATCTAAGAGATGTATGCATTGTCCCTTAGGCTATGTTTAGCTAGAACTCCTAGAACACACAGATTAACATACTGTATCTTTCCTGTAAACAGATCCTCCTAGTTCCAGCAAGATCCCTTGTCACATATCACCCGCTCAGAGAAACTGTGATAAGGATTTGTGATTATCCTGAAGGACCAATAAAAGTGGGAGCAAAGAAGAGCAGAGTCTTCGTCTCTGAGCATTGACCCCCTTGCCGTCTCCTCTCTTTCACAGCAAAGTTTGGAGTAATCTTTCATCCATCGGTATGGGGATAGCTGGCCATTCCCGGCATTACTGTTTGCAAGAAGACTTTTTATGAGCCATTCTGATACCCAAATTTCTAAAGTATATTAAACACTGACCTGGCTCCTTAAAAGGACTATACAGAATTTAGCCTTTTCAAGGACCAAGGGTCATACTTACACACCCACATAGTAAACTTAAGAACTGGTAGATAGGTCACCTAATTCAAATCTCCCACTTCACAGATAAACAAACTGGCATCCCAAGAGGTGATGCAATCTGCCCAAAGTCACCCAGTAGAAAGGTCAAGTGAGCCCCATTACACCATGCTGCCACAGTTATTATCGTACTATGTCGAACACTATCTAGGAAAGTAGTCACAATTTAGAAGCAATACTCTTTGTAATTTCTCCCATGTTTGTAATTTTGGTGATCTCATTTCTTTCCCCATAATCTTTAGCAGTAAAACTCTTAAATCAAAAAGGATCTATGTGTTTACCCTCTGCAGGAAAATTTCAAGCTATCCCACTCCATAGCCCATTTTAGGGAAGGAACTCCCAAAATATAATTGTGTGGTGTACTTCAGAAAGGAAAGGGTTACAGACTTAATCCCTATGTGGTCTTCAGAAAGCAAAAGGGATACAATGGAAAGCCCACATTTAAGAACTATCAGGACTATCAGGACATTTAAGAGTATCAGGAACCCCAGTCTCTGAAAACAGGCAATACAGTAAGCTTCACAAAGACAGCGACTAGGTTCTCAGTAAATGTGGGTTGAATACTCTGAAAAAATGAGTGTTTGTCACTATACAAACTGGTCCCAGGCCATTTTACTGTTTGACGTAGGCTTGCACTTTAGGTGTTTGTCTCTTCCCTTTCCCATCAGGATATGAACATCACTTACATCTAATGACATCCTCCAAACACAGCTTTTGCAGAAGTTGAGGATGTTTCTAATATGCTCTGAGCATATTATTTCTAAAATAAGAATATGGAATTATTTCTAAAATAAGAATATGCTCTGAGGGCCTGAAGGATTCCACTATGTAAGGAGCATGCCAGTATTATCACATCTCTCCTAACTTCCATCTTGCCTGCTCTTCTGTTGAACTGTTGGCTCTGATGCAGATTGCAGATTACACAGATGCCACCTCCAGCGAGGTGTTATGTTACTGGGACTATTTTTAACCTGAAACCAATGATAATTCTCTACAACCCACAAAATTATTATTCCAATGTATTTTTAAATGGCAAAATGTCTTGAAAATGAAAACTGTGTACCCAAACTGAAAGCCACTTTCTGGAACATCACTTACATCCAGTTTTGTCCTCTCCAGATGGCCCCCCTTCCTCATTCCATTTTCTTCTATATTTTTCACAGCTCAAATACTTTATTTTATTCCTCTGCCTTTGGGTATTTGACAGATACTTCCTGTATTTTGTCATCAGAAAGAAATGGATGTAACTAAGAAAATACATAGAAAACTTTATCTTCCCACAATCCCTTCAAAACATGACCTTAAGGAAAATCTTGTGATATGAAAGGTAATATGTGTGTGTGTGTGTATATATATATATATATATATACACACACACACACAAACACACTAATTAATCAAGGACAAAGGGATTTAAATATTATCTACAGACATTTTTACTTGAAGTAATTGTCTCTTGACAAAGAGCTAAATCTACTAAAAGAAAAATTACATTTCATAGCCTATTTCTTCATGTCTGTGATATATACATGATTAATTCTGCTTTTGTCAGTAAAACTGAATCTAAGAAATGCTGCTTTTCCTAAGATTTACTCAGGCTAGTATTTAGTAATGCAAATATATATATATTAATTTTAAGTAGGCTCCGTGCCCAATGTGGATCCCAGCGTGGGGTTTGAACTCAACGACCCTGAGATCAAGACCACAGCTGAGATCAAGAGTTAGATACTTAACCAACTGAGCCACACAGGTGCCCCTAATGCAAACATTTTTAAGGCTACTTTCAGCAAACTATTTCAGAAGAAAAATATTCCAAACACATTAACAGTAATTCCAATTAAGTAATGATTGGAATTATTAGAATCATTTGGGAAATGACTTTTATTCAATTTTTCCATTTCAACATACCTAAGAACAAAGTTTCATAGCATAAATTTACACAACGTGCTTGATAACTCAGAGTATGTTCACCATTAAGAGAAATGAAAAATGTAACTTACAACTAACTTCAAATAAGTTCTTCCCATACTTTGAGAAACACTATCACCCTCACCGGAGTAAGTCTAAAATGAATCTTTTCCTAAATACACCAGATGCCACCTAATGCAATTTTCTGTATCACTCACAGTATCTTCCTATCTCTACCAGAACACATTCTAACAAGATGAATATAGTCCGTATTATGAACTGAACCAGAAAGCAACTATTTAAGAATTCATGGCATTTAATAATAGGAATTAACACTCTTATCAATTAAAATTTGAATCCAGATAAGAAAAATCTTATAATGATTCAAAAAATTTAAAAACACTCCAAGTTCCTAGGTAACAAAAAAGAAAGACAATAATATAGAATCCAAGCATGGTATAACTATTCAAAAATGGATGTTGTTCTCAGTTTTAGGAGAAACTGGAGAGAACAAATGAATAGTCAGTCTACTGACTCCTTCCAGCGCTCATCCAGTATCTGCTTACAGCAGCTACAGCCAAGTTATCTGCAGCCATGCAATTTTCAGAATGGGAATAAACATGTCTTTGCTGTCCTAAGACCAATTACCCAGGAGCAACTAGAATAAGAGAATTTTTGGTTAGACAATACCTGAAAGATTATCCAGTACCCTCTCTGTATTTAAAAACAAAAAGACTAGGGCTCAGAGAGATTAAGTGCCCTAGCAATTCAAACAGCTATTTAAAGGCCAAACAAGGTCTAGAAACAACTGTTCTCAATTATTTCTATTAATACGGGTTAATTCTGAAGGTCTGAAGCCCTGATTCCCCTTCTGAGATGAAAAGGGCCTTTGGAAATGTACCAGCTGCGTCATCTTGAGCACACAGCAACCTTTCTAAGCCCCCTTTCCCTCTTTTATAAAGTGTAGAGAACACCTACTCTAAGGACGATGTTGTGAGGATTACAAACAGCTTCTAAGTGCTTAGCACATCAATTAGCAAATAATAAGCATTCAAAACCAGGTAGCTATTATTTTTACTCCCGCCCTGCGAACATGGCTGCCCCTACTGTTTGAGAAGACAACGAACTCTATTAAACACAATGGACAGGTTCTCATCCACCAGAGCTTCTTTGACCTACCACATTCTGCAAACAGGAGAAAACCCCACTCAACAACCTACTTCACGCCATCTAAAATCCGCCCTTTATCTATTAAGAAAAACAGAATACCAACTGCTGCCTATGTCTTCTGCCACGTGTTGTACTTGAATTTGTCAACTAGAAATTGCAGGGGATTTTTCTGGCTCCACCCAAAACATGGAGAATGAATGATGGGTAAACGAGAGTAAGATAAGGTCACACACCTGAGATGTAATTCACAGAAGCTTCTTCCCAGCTCATTTAGTTGTGAGTAGATAGGTGGATAAAGGAAAGCAAAACGCTATCTTTCAGCATCATAAAGCAGAAATGGCTACCTCAACAAAATAGAACTCCCTAGGCTTGTCAACACAATAGAAAAGAATCCGTGTCCTTGTCCCAGTAAATTAATACGGACACGGGAAACAACTGAGCATCTTTCTCGAAAACCTAAGGACTAAGCCGTTTCCGAGCTGCACTACACCCTTAGGACTACATAAATATATGAAAAATTTCTAAGAAAGGGCGAGACAAAATGATGGGGAATATCACCTTGAAATCAACGAGGGAATCATGTCGTGCCAAAGGCGTCCCCTTGGATAAAATCTCGAACCTCCGTTCTCATGACACTACACACCCACCTCCCTCTAAGGAAATTACAGAATCACCCGCAGCAACCAACCTCAGCAATCGGCATCGACCAGATCGACCCCTACTCAAATGGCGCTAAGTACCGTGGGTCCAAGCCCCTCCCTGGAGCTGCCAAGTCCCGCGCTGACTCCACACTACCTCACTTCCTTCCCGCCCTCCCTCCCATCCTCAACCCCCGGCATTTCTCTCCAACCCTCACCACTGACAGAGAAGGTAGGAACGAGACAGATTTTCTACACTTTGTTCGGGGAGTACCAGAGCCACACATACCCGTCCCTATTACGATCACATCAAACTCCGAAGGGAGATTATCCGCCATCTTGAAAGGAAAAGTGTCATGTGACTATTGCTTGTGGAAATGAGATCTAGTCAGGCATTGCCCTGGTAGAAGGCGGAAGGAAAAACAGTGCATTCTGGATATTGTAGTTGTTGGGTGGTCGGTCCAGGTAGGCGGCTACAGCATTTTATTTGAAATGTTTACGCGAATGTTAAAAGCTCAGTTTATTTTCCAGGCTTATTGCAGTAGCGCATTTAGCCTGGAGGTTTGGGGTAGTAATGAGATGGAGATTTTTGCTCTGCTAGCTAGGATGAGTGGGAAAACCTGGGTTCCCCTTGACAGTGATGAAGCAAGAATTGCTGGGATAGATGAAGGGCGGACTGAAATTGAAAGGGGATTGGTCTGTGAACAAAGGAAATTTTCATTCCAGCCTGGAAACTTGTTTTCCCCAGTGTACTTTCGTTTTGGCCCCCCGAAGCATAATTTTTCGCACCAGTTCTTTCAAACAATCCCGTATCTTTTTCGTCTCCATGTCTCCCCAGTGAAAACCCATGAAAAACCTCTCGCCTTAGTTTCGTCGCAATGAAACCTAAATTGCGTCTGTATTTGTTCTAGTTAGTCCAAGCAGCCACCCGGCAGTATATTTTTACAACATTAGCTTTGCTTTACAGGAGGGAAAAAAAGATATGAGAGCATAGTGGTTGCTTGATAAGCGTTTATTGGTTCTGAATCTGGTTTTTTATACGTATACAAGTTTCCTCTGGTAAACTGCTGCAGAAATGATCAAGGTAAAATGGCCTTTATATTAAAGTGATTGATTTGATGAGGGGCTTTAGGGTTCACTGTAGTTATTTTATTTTACAAGAGTTTCAAAATAATTCAAGAGAGAAATAATTTCAAAAGAGAAAGTGCCAGTAATGGACGGTCCCTTAAAACACCTGTCCTCTGAACTGTTTGTGGTTTCCCAGTCACAGTTTTCCTTCAGCATGGAATGATATTCCCATTCTCCAGCTAACATATCCTTAATATTCAGCTCAGGTTCTACCACCTCCTCCTTTTATCTCCACCCTATATTGGGTTAAATTTTCCTATGTAGTGCTAACACCCTGTCATAGCCTCCCATACTGCACTGAAATTATTTGCATTTATGTTGGTTCCTATACAGTACACACATCCCCACACATACAAAAAAATACACCCAGATACATAACGTCCTAAATTATAAGTCCCTCTATGACAGGGACTGGGCCTTACTTGTCTTTTTACCCCCCTGCATCTAATATGAGCCTGTTGCTTAGTAGGATTGCCAATAAGTGCTGAACTGAGCTTAGTTCTGACTTCCCTAATAGATGGTAAGTACAATGAATACAGGGACTAAATCTTCATCTTTATATCTGCCCACAACTATCATGTGTCTTATACATTGAAGAAACTCAATACATGTTTGTTATTTTGCTAAGGTTCCATGAAAATTCTTTAAAATTGTATTTTACTCGGATTGGGTTTTGTTTTGCTGCATTTTGCCATAATCTTTAGCAATATTTTACATGTTTCATTAATTTCTTTTATGGACTCTCTGGATTTGTTGAACAATTCTCTTGTGATATGGTCCTCTGATGAATATTTTGTATAAGGTATTCTTCTGGGAAGTGTAATGTATTGTTCAGTAAATCACTCTGCCATTTGCCTTCACATGAAAAGTTTTGAGTACTATCAGAAGTGAAATAGATCTTATCTATGAGACTCTTAATACCACCAGTGGAAATGAAATTTAATAGATATCCCAGAGTAAGCACAGGAAACTTCAAAATCTCCTCTAACAGTGAGAAGCTATGGATGGGTGGTTAAAAACATGATAAATTAAGGTAGCTCTATCTTACTTTGGCGATATGTATATATGTGTGCATATATATATATCTTTTTCAATATGAGTATATCTAACTTTCTATGGACTTAGAAATTTTCTAACAAATAGACACAATGTGAGGACACAACTTATTTCATTCAATTTTCCTTAAATATTTATTGAATACCTACTATGTGCAAAGCACTGATTTAGATGCTGGAATTACAGCAATGAGTAAAACATACAAAAATCCCTGACTTCATAAAGTTTACATCTACTGGGGTATAAAACAAAATAAACAAGTAATATTACTCTGTCATGCTAGTTTTCCAATATGTTTTGCCCCAAATAGGAAATCCCTTTTATTCTGAAGCTAGAAAGCAGGACCCTCGGAAAGATAAAATTGCCAGCCTGTATGTAACTGTCCTCTATCACACCCTCTCTGAGCATGAAAAATATGATTACATTAGAAAAAGTTAAAGCCTCTGCATGGAGAAAATGCTCAAAATACATTTTCCATCAAATGTATTTTTATAGATCTTCTGTAAAGTAAAGATGAATATAGGGGTTGATAATGTCAGTAAAGTAGCATGAAGCAAAGCAGCTTAATTGCTGTCTATTCTATTATTCTAAGGAGATCTATTTTTGAAAACTGAAATATTTTATTTGGATAAGTCAGAGTACAATGAGTTGAGGGATACAAATTGACTTACCCTGTTAAATCACTGTGATCCTAATTTTGTACTTAATGGTTTCCTGAGTTGAAAAACCATGATTCCCTGAACATTTACCTTGCATTCAGAAGCTTACTTAACTGTGGCATCTGATGTGTCACCTTTTTACAAACAAGTTGTTTAATGAGCTCTATCCCTGGGCTTTCCTTTGAGTTCCAGATCCATATATCCAAACCCTTACTCAACATCTCTTCTGAACATGTCCAATACCGAACTCCTGAACATTTCATCCCTACTCCCAAACCCCTTTATCCAGTGTTCCCCACCTTAGAAATGGTACCACTTTCTAATCAGTTGCTCAAGTCAAAAACCTTAAGAATCATCCTTGATACATCATTCTCTTTCACTCTTAAACCAATTTCATCAGCAACTCTTGCCAGCTCTATCTCAAAGTTATATTGGAAACATATCCACCTCACAATCTGGACCGCCTGCATAATCTCTTGCCTAGACTACTACAATAGGTCCCAGCTGCACCCCTCATTTATGCTTGGTTCTCTTCAGGCCACTGTCTACACTGCAGATAACCTTTTAAAAATTCAAATATAGGGGTGCCTGGCTGACTCAGTTGGTGGAGCATGTGACTCTTGGTCCTAGGGTTGTGAGTTCAAGCCCCACATTGGATGTAGAGATTACTTAAAAATAAAATATTTTTTAAAAATTTCAAATCTAATTATGTCCTCCCCTCACTAAAACTTGCATGATTTCCCATTGCTCTTAAAGTACACTCCAAAATTTTAAACGTGGTCTAAAAGTCCCTGCTGAACTCTATAGGCTCATCTCATACCTTTCACCCTTCTCTTTCTAAGCTCCAGCCATATCGTCTCTCCATTTTGTCTAATACCCCATGCTCCTCCCTGCTTCAGGGTCTTCATTCATGTTCTTCCACATGCATGAGGTGCACTTTTATCCTTCTCCCTTTCTTCTACTTCAATCCTACTCATTTTGCAGTTCATTCAAAACATTGCTTTCTCTGGCAAGTCTTCATCTAGTCCTCAATCTGCCTTAAGTCTCCCATCACCTTATACTCCTCCTTTGTTGAACTTTTTATGATTGGAAATATCAAATTACTTATGCAATTTCTTATTTCCTATCTGTTATCCTCCTAGGACATAAGTTACACAAAGGCAGGGACTGTTGCCTTTATATTATATTCCCAATATAATATTATATATTGTATTTCCAATACATTATTCAGTGCCTAGCACAAAATAGGCACTCAAAAATATCTGCTGAAATCCCACTTCTGGGTATATATCCAAAGCAAATAAAATCACTATCTCAAAGAGATATCTGCACTCCCATGTTCATTGCAACAGTATTCACAATAGCCAAAATATGGGAACAGCTTAAGTGTTCATCAACAGATGAATGGAGATTTTATATATATATATATATATATATATATATATATATACACATATGTATATATACATACATATATATACTTTCCAGCCCTTAAAAAGAAAGAAATTCTGCCACTTGTGATGATCAATGAATGGATGAATCTAGAGAACATTATGCTAAAGTGAAATAAGCCAGACACAGAAATACAAATATTGCATGATCTCATTTATATGTGGAATCTAAAAAATATGTATTTTTAAGTCAAATTCATAATAACAGAGTAGGACAGTGGTTACCAGAGAGAGGATGGGGGTAGAGGAAAGGGGAACATATTGATCAAAAGGTACAAAATTTCTGTTGTAATATGAATAAGTTCTGGAGACCTGATGTACAGCATAGTGATTATAGTCAAAAATGTATACTTGAAATTTACTAAGATTGTAGATCTCAAGTGTTCTTACCACAAAAAAAGGGTAACTATGGGAGGTGATGGATATGTTAATTAGTTTGATTGTGCGAATCATTTCACATCATATATATCAAAACATTACATTGTATACCTAAAATATACGCAATTTTTATTTGTCAAAAATAAATATTTTTTTAAATCTGTTGAATGAATGGGTAAATAATAAGGTACAGGAAGTCTTCAGGAAACAACACATGAGTACTACTAAGTGGGAATAAAATGAGTTGATTGCCCAGTAAACTTATTTGATCAGCTGGTTTTGTGTTTATAATTGAACAATACATATGTGGTTAATAAACAATCCAACTAGCACAAAAAGTCATGCAAAGACTCCATACCCTCCCAGCCCCACCCCCAGGTTGTCCCCCCCAGAGATAAGCGCTCTTATCCGTTTCTTGTGAATCTGACTGGAGATTGTGTATGCATATGCATGTGTGTGTGTGTATGTGTGTGTATGTAAGGGAAGCAGTAATCCCTTTATTTCTTTTTTTGACACAAAGATTTTATTTTTAAGTAATTTCTACACCCAACGGGGCTCAAATCACAACCCCCAAGATCAAGAGTCACATGCTCTACTGATTGAGCCAGCAAGGCGCCCCCTGATATAATTTCTTTGAATGGCAATTTGGCAGTATCTGTCAACATTTTAAATGCATATATTTGGTTATTTAGCATTTTCACATTTGAAATTTATCCTGCGGACTAGTGAATTTTTTATTCTTAGTTGAAATGATTGATACCATATTGATCATTTCAATATTTTTTCTAACTTTTGGGTTTTAAATTTATGTGACCAAAAAATAACTTTTCATGTTAATAGTTATTTTGTCATGCAGTACTATAGAATACATAATTTGTTCTTAAATAAAATATAAATTATCTCCCTCCATAATGGCTTAGGAATTGAACATACAAACATATTTAAGAATTGAACATACAAACGTATTTAAGAAAGGCTTCCCTAAATTCAAGGATGAGGGTAGGGGTCTTTGTTCACTGACTCCTAAGCATCTAGAAGAATGCCTGTAATTGAGTAAGAGCTTAATAAATATTTCTTGAATGCTAAAGGAGTGGAGATCTATAATAATCCCCTATGAAACCCTTTTCAGTGCCATGGTCAGCCTTTTTCCTAAAGTGTGTTCTGGGGAAAAGTAATTCTGTAGGATGTTAATAGGGGTTTCATGATCAAATACATTTAGAGAGCAATTAAAATCAAATGGTTTCTTTACTGGAAGACTCTTCAGATATTTTATAATAAATATGTGAACTATGAAGATTTCATAATAACCTTTCAAAAATTTTTTTACTTGAGTATAGTTGACACAATAACTTCTTTTAAGTGGCATATTTATTTATTTATCTGAAAGAGAGAGAGAGAGAGGACGCACATGAGCAGGGAGGGGCAGAGGGAGAAAGAATCTGAAGCAGACTCCTCACTGAGTGGGGAACCAGAGTGGGGCTCTCTCTCATGACCACAAGATCATGACCTGAGCTAAAATGAAGATTTGGACGCTTAACTGACTGAGCCACCCAGGTGCCCCAACACAATAACTTTTGAAGCGCAGAACATACTTTGGGAAACTCTAGCCTGGACCATTGGCCTGACTCAGAATGAAATTTCTTGTGTTTTCATAGATGATGTTTTTGCTCCATCACCATTATGACACAGCAAAAAATTTTCTAGTAGTAATGGGGCCAGATGGAGCAGAACTGTTACATACTCTTTCCAGCTGTCAGTGTTACTAATAGTTTATGATCCAGCAGCCACGTAATTTTATATACATATGCGTGTGGGCACACACACACACACACAAATTGAATTCACTACCATGGAATCTCATTCTTACCATATTGTAAACAGCCAAACTTACCAGACACTGATCTTCTAGTATAAACTAAAGTAAGAGTGCCAAATAAGCCATTGATACCCTGAGTTCTTTAAATTTAAAAAGAGCTTCTTAGAAAACATTATGTCTATAAGAATGTATATCTCTTAATGTTGTGAAAAACAAGCGATAACAGTTAAAAGTAGATTACTAACTCCTTAATACAAGTTCCAGACTTACAAAGGAAATTTTTTTAAATGCACAGCTAATGTTTGAGCTTACTTTGAGTTAAAATTTTTCTGTCTCTAAAGCTGTGGTGGTAGTGGTAATAAAAATTCATGAGCACAAGTATTCTGGACAGTAAAACATAGCTGGAAGTGGAGAAAATCCAGTCCACTGGAGAACAACCCGAAACTACCCAAAGTAGCACTTTTGTGAGCATGCATACTCTTTAAGGAGTTTTACGGTATACCCACTTGAAGTCAACTTGGACTTTTCCATTTCAACTATATACAGATATTATCCCATCATACCATTTTCTGTTGTATAAAGTTCAGGTTCTTTGAGTTCATGTTAATTTTTACCTTTAAAATGTAATCAATGTCATGACAACAATCATTTCCACTATATTAGAAATATGTTTTAAGTACTAGTTTTAGTAACAAAATGATGATTTGTACTAACTATTGTGTTTATCAAGTTAGTCAATACAGAAATATTCAGAATACATTTGTATTTTTTCATAGTCCTTACAAAACAAAACAAAAAAACTATGAATAATTTTGTGGGAATTTCATGAATGTTTATAGATAGTCTTGCTGTTCCTTTAGCTGTTTAATTGTAATGTCATAGTCATAGAAAGCAGCATACCGAATTTTGCATGGATGAATAAGCACATTCAATAAGGAAGATTAAACAAAGTAAATCAAATACTGGATTAAACATTTTCTGCATAACAGACCACAAAATGGGCTTTTATCTTACCAAATGGATCCGTGGCATTAGAAGCAAATAGAAATGCATACCAACATAATTTAACTGAATATTCAATGGCCTGATTACAAAATTTCCCTATATTTTATTATACTAACATCCAGTTAATTAGAATTGTCTAAACATATTCAAGCACACATATTGAAAAGATTAAGTATAAGCACTATTCATTTGCATTTCATCATCCAGTAAATTAATTTGTTTTATTATCCCCAAAGTTTGAGCATAGTAAATTTTCTGTGTGGTTGCACAAGTAAAAAATTCAGACAACCACATGGAAATCTACAATATGGGATGATTTTACATTTTAATTATGTTTGATTTTTCATTTTTGGTAAGAAAAAAATTCTTAATTTAAAAATATATTTAGGGGAACCTGGGTTGTTCAGTCAGTTAAGTGTCTGACTCTTGATCTCAGCTCAGGTCATGATCTCAGGGTCATGAGTTCAAGCCCCACAATGGGCTCCACACTGGGAATGGAACCTACTTAAAAAAATTAAATAATAAAATAAAATAAACATATATTTAATCTCAGAGGGTGCACTATTCCCCCCAAATTTGCTGACAAAACCGCACATCAAAAAATTTTTTTTGAATATTTTATTTATTTATTTAAGAGAGACAGAGAGAGAGAGAGGCAGAGGCAGAGGGAGAAGCAGGCTCCCCACAGAGCAGGGATCCTGATGCAGGACTCAATCCCAGGACCCTGGGATCATGACCTGAGCCAAAGGCAGACGCTTAACCCACTGAGCCACCCAAGTGCACTCACATCAAAATTTTTAACATAGCTATTGAGGGCACGTATTGCATGGTGCACTGGGTGTTATACGCAACTAATGAATCATCGAACTTTACATCAAAAACCAGGGATGTACTGTATGGTGACTAACATAATATAATAAAAAAATATTATTATAAAAAATCTTGAAAAAATACATAAAATAAAATAAAGCAAAATAAAAAAAATTTAACATAGCTATTCATAGTAAAATTTTCAAATAGTCTGTAATTTGTACTTATAGTCTCTCCTATTATTTGTATTTTATTAGTACGGTTCTTACTATAATGCATTTGTGTTGTATTTCAATCCAAAAGCATTTTCAATTAATTAGTCTTTATCAGGAAATGGTTGAATAACCTAAGGTTCAGAGCTTTTATTTATTCTGATCCTCAAGGATAATGTTTTATTAAGTCAATGTATGACTCAAAACATTAGGAATTGAAAGTCATTTCATGTTTCGACTAACTTTGTGGCAAGATTGAATATAATGACGTCATTTGAACTATATTTTATATTCTATAAAGGTACAGAATGGAAGTGTGGAGAGGAATGCCTACTAAAAACCAGGAATTGTCTCTGTATTTCTGTAGTACTAATGTCTACTACTGCCACTGTACGTTCTCAGGGATGCTCCCCCTCCTACACACCTGCCAAAAGGCACCATTCATGTTTTAAATGCTATATGACTTCAAGCCTCCAGCCATAGTTGATTGGAGGACAAAGAAAAAAGCTGACCCAAGAGAAACCATGGCTTGCAAATATTTATGCCTGAACCAGAGGCCTGTTTTAAAAAGGTAACCTGAGCCAATCAGATTCCCTTTTCAGGAAATTCTAAATAAATGACAGAGAAGAAGCAGTATAACAAAATCTGAAACAAAATACTGATTTGTCTTGATGTAAAGTGGGTTGAAGCGGCCATTATGTGAGATATCTGTCTTTTGTATGGACATAATCAAGATAAGTACAAGAGGAAGTCAACTGGTAGAGAGAAAGGAGAGTAGAGAAGATCTGGAGAGAAAGAGTACAGGTACCATGAGAGTAAGGGCAAGTTCCTGCTCTTGTGAGAGAAGAGTTGTGATCTCTGTCTCAAGAAGATCAATTGTGTTTTGTTTTTTTATCCTTCAATTACTGTAAACTCTAGTGTATCTTTACAATAACACTCTGTTTTCTTCAGGTAGCCTGGATTAATATTGAGACCAAAAAGTTTTGTTTTAAATATTTAAAGATTTTAAAATGTCCATGTAGCCAAGAACATATTAGCACACAGGCCCTACAAAATAAGAAGCAATTACAGTTTTTTGTAAACTATTTCTCCACCTGAAAATTACAGCTAAAAGAGGTTTTTATTAGCACTATTCAAATACTAGAAATACTAATTCAAATCCAAATCGTGATTGAGAAATCATAGGATAAAAACAGATTTTTAGAAATGATCTATCTTTTGCCTTCAGCCCAGTTCATAGCCAAATTGTTCCAAGCAACTGGAAAAAGCTATTCTATTTTGAGTACCTCTGTGGAAGCATATTTCAATTCTTTTTTGCCCATTTATTCATGGTTAGGAATCTCTGTGACTGCAATATTGGTTTCTCTATTTTTTAAATATTAAATTTAGGGTTCTAAGTGATGTATTAACATATTAATATGACATCATGAAATGACTGAATATAAAACAACTAATGCCAGTTCAGCCCAACATTCAAAACCTCCGTATAGTGGTCCCAATATAATCATAGTATCATATGGAATCTGTGAGAAATATTGTATAACTATCAAAATACATGAAATTAGCTGCATTAATGGTGAAACCTCAGTTTCAGTCCTAATAACCCTACAGTAATATACAAATTACAAGTTTTCATCAAGATAGGAAAATCGAAACTGTGGCAGCCAGCCAGCCTCTAAAAGGGCATCAACAGGCCTCACATCCTGGCAGTCATGCCCTTGTGCAGTCCCTTCTATAAAATCAGCTGACCTGTGTACAAATAGGATTTTGTGGAAATGATAGAATGTGACTTTAGAAGATAGGTCATTTAAGAAGTTGCAATTTCCACTTTATCTAAGATCACTTGCTTTGGGAAAAGCCAGTTGTCAGTTCATGAGGAATTCCAACAACTCTTTGGAGAGGTGTATGTGGTAATAGCTTTTGCACACATGCAGCAAGGAACCAAGGCCTCTTGCCAGCAGCCATGTGAGTGATTGAGCCATCTTGAAAGTGGATCTTCCATCTCCAGTTAAGCCTTCAAATGATTACAGCCTCGGTTGCCAACCTGACTGCAACCTTATGAGAGACCCCAAAACAGAACCACTCAGCCAAGCTGCTTATGAATTCCTTACTCTTAGAAACTGTGAGATAATAAAAGTTTATTGTTTTATGACATGCATTTCCTAGGTGACTTCTTATTCAGCAATTGGTAGCTAGTAGAAAAATAAAGCACTATAATCCATCTGAAGATGATATTTCCATCATGCTGTCTCATGGAGAGAACTGATACTGCTACATCCAAAAAATCTATGCCCCACCCCATCCCAAATATTTTAGTCAAATCAAACCCTAATCGTTAAGGTTACTTCCTAGCATTATATACCCCTACTTCTCCACTACCTATACTCTGGTTCAGCAAAACTGGTCAATTCACTCTTCCCTGAACATTTTTATGTCTCCATGTCTTTCTTAAAATTGTTTCCTCTCACTAAAAAGCATTTATTTTTCCTATATTTGCTGTAAAATCACACATTTCCTTCAGAATCCCTCTAAGCTGCTGTCTGCTTCATGCAAACTTTACAGATCTCTGAAATTAGAAGATATATCTTCTTCATTTTAAGCCCTGTGTTATTGGAGACTATTTTAATTGCAAGTGACAGAATCCCAACTCAGACTAGCTCAAGCAAAAAGGGCATTTACCAGAGGGGAAGATAGTGGTGGAATAGGAGGACACTAGGCTCATGTCATCCCATAAATACAACTAGACAACTCTCAAGTCATCCTAAATATCCCAGAAATTGACCTGAAGACTAGCAGAACAAACTCCACAACTAAAGGTAGAGAAAGGCCACATTAAAGAAGGTAGGAAGTGCACAGATGTGGTTTGAGAGAGAAATGGATCATGGCCACTGTAGTGGGGAGGGAGCGACACTTGAGAGGGACAAGAAAAAGACTAGCACACAGGGAGTGCATGGGGAAAATGAATCCCCATAGCAATTTGCTTGGAAAGCAAGAGGGTCTGAATTTTATGATTTCTTGCAACCGGCAAGGCTTAAAGCCTAAAGTTCTAAAGGTCAGCAGGCTTGGCTTGGATAGATCCTAGAGAGCATTGGGGCTACTCTTGGAGAGAAGGCAGGGCAAACAGCCCATGGATGTACAGTATGGAAACAGCAATCAGAAGGGTGCCTGGGTCACACAGTAAGGAGGTTAGTTGCTCATCTCAGATCATGTCCCAGAGAGGCAGCATTCATGGAGAGATCCCTCTGGGAATAAAGGAACTGGAAGGTGCCATTTGCCTCCCCTGCCTTGAGGCATAAGCATAGGACCACCTGTGGGAACCATCACAGAGTAGACACTTACCACCTAACTTGCTTACACCAAGCCCTACCTCCCACACTCTAGTGGAACTCCCCTTCCCAGTCACACTTGCCTCAATCCCAGCATGGTAGGACTCTTCCCCCAGAAAACAAGCCCAAACACCTGCCCACACCTCATCTCCTGACTCAGGAGATTTGCAGGGCCTTGGATCCAGCAGTAGTGACAACTGGTCTCATTTCACAAGCTGACCATAGCACACCTAGTTAAAATGCACTATATTCAGGCCAGAGATCCAACACTGCCCACAATAAGCAAAGAGAGCCTCTGCAGATGACTAGCCTGAAGGATAAAGCAGCCAGCTGTGTGCATGCAGCACACAATGGAGACACTCCTGGTGCACCAGGACCAGGAGAACAGGGGACACTACACATCAGGGCACTATAGGACCTCTTCTCCATAGGGCCATTACCCTCAAGAACAGGAGACATAGCTGACTTTCCTAACACAGAGAAGCAGGCACAGAGACTCAGACAAAATGAGAAGACCAAGAAATTTGTCCCAAATGAAAGAAGAGGACAAGTCCACAACCAGAGACCTAAGTTAAACAGATATAAGTAACATGACAGAGAGACAATTTAAAATAATGACCATAGGTACTCACTGCACATGAGAAAAAAGTGGAAGGCATCGTTGAGACCTTTAACACAGTGATAAGGAATAACATAGCAGAGATAAAGGGCTCAATAAATGAAATAAGAAATATGCTTGATGGAATGAACAGCAGTCTGGGAGAAGCAGAGGAATGTGTTAATGACCTAGAAGACAAAGTAATGAAAAGTAATCAAGCTGAACAAAAGAGAGAAAAAAGAATTATGCAAAATGAGAATAGACTTAGGGAACTGAGTGATTCCATCAAATGTAATAATATTCATATTATAGGAGTCCCAGAAGAAGAAAGAGAAAAGGGGACATAAATTTATTTGAAGCAATAATAGGTAAAAACTTCCCTAATCTGATTAAT
Organism: Ailuropoda melanoleuca; assembly: GCF_002007445.2. Taxonomy (NCBI): domain Eukaryota; kingdom Metazoa; phylum Chordata; class Mammalia; order Carnivora; family Ursidae; genus Ailuropoda; species Ailuropoda melanoleuca. The sequence continues at coordinate 63,266,267 of NC_048238.1, forward strand.
GAAACAGATATTCCAGATCCAGGAGGCACAGAGAACCCCCAACAAATTCAAAAAGCAGATCCACACCAGGACGTATGGTAATTACATTGACAAAATACACTCATAAAGAAAAAAAATTAAAGATTTTATTTATTTATTTATTTATTTATTTGAGAATGACCAAGAGAGTGAGAGCAAGCATGAGCAGGGGGAGGGGCAGAGGGAGAGGGAGAAGCAGGCTACAAGCTGAGCAGGGAGCCTGACAGAGAGCTCAATCCCCAGACCCTGGGATTATGACCTGAGCCAAAGGCAGACGCTTAACCAACTGAGCCACCCAGGCGCACCAGAGAAAAAATTTTAAAAGGAGTAAGACAGAGGAACATAATAACATAGAGGGGAGACCTCATAAGGCTATCAGTACATTTTTCAGCAGAAACTTTCTGAGCCAGAAGGGAGTGGAATGATATATTCAAAGTACTAAATGGGAAAAATCTGCACTCAAGAATACCCTATCCAGCAAGGCTATCATTCAGAATATAATGAGAAATAAAGAGTTTCCCAGACAAACAAAAAATGAGTTTATGACCAGTAAACCAGCACTGCAGAAATATTAAGGGGGACACTTCGAATGGAAAGACAAAAAGTGACATTACAAAGGTAGAAAACACAAAAGCCATAAAAATGAATATTTCTATAAAAAGTCAGTCAAGGAACTCACAAAATAAAAGGTTGTAAAAGATGACACCATATATGTAAAACGTGGGGAAGTGAGGAGTAAAAAGGGCTCAAACTTAAATGACCTTCAAATGACTATAGACTGCTATATGCAGGTGATGTCATATACAAACCTAATGGTCCCCACAAATCAAAAATAATAAATATGCAAAGAATAAAGAGAAAGAAATCCAAATATATCACTAGGGAAGACCAGCAAACCATGAAAGAGAGAAAGACAAGAAAGGATCAGAGAAAATCTTCAGTAACACCCACAAAAGAAGTGATAAAATGGCAATAAATACTATCTATCAATAATTACTTTGAATGTAAATGGACTGAACACTCAAGTCAACAGACATAGGGTGACAGATGGATTAAGAAATTAAACCCATCTATATGCTGCCTAACAAAGACTCATTTTAGACCTGAAGATACTGGCATTTTGAGACAGAGGAGATGGAGAAACATTTATCATGCAATGAAAGTCCAATCCAGAGTGGGAACACTTATATTGGACAAAATAGACTTCAAAACAAAAGAGTACAAGAAGCAAAGGAGGACATTATATAATAATAAAGGAGACATCCAACAAGAAGATAAAATAATTAGAAATATTTATGCACCCAACATGTAAGCACTCAGATATATAAAAAGTTAATAACAAATGTATAGAATATGATGGCTAATAATGCAGTAATAGTAGGGGACTTCAACATCCCACTTACATCAATGGACAAATCACCTAAACAGAAAATCAACAAGAAGAATGGCTTTGAACGACACACTAGACCAGATGGATTTAACAGATATATTTAGAATGTTCCATCCTAAAGCAGAATACACATTCATTTCAAACACACACAGAACATTCTCTACAACAGATCACATATTAGCCCATAAAACAAGCCTCAACAGGGGTGCCTGGATGGCTCAATTGGTGGAGCAAGCAACTCTTTATCTCAGGGTTCTAAGTTCAAGCCCCACATTGGGTGTAGGGATACTTAAAAATAAAATTTAAAAAGCCTCAACAAATTCAAGAAGATCAAAGTCATACCACGTAACTGTTCTGACCACAATCCTATGAAACTAGAAATCAACCACAAGAAAAAATCTGGAAAGACCACAAATACGTGATGGTTAAATAACACACTCCCAAACAATGAATGGATCAATGAGGAAATAAGAGAATAAAAAAATCCATGGAAACAAATGAAAATGAAAACACAATGGTCTAAAACCTTTAGGATGCAACAAAATTGTTCTAAGAGGGATGTTTTTAGTAATATAGACATACTTCAAAAAGCAAGAAAAATCTCAAATAAACAACCTAACCTTACGTGTAAAAGAGCTAGAAAAAGAACAACAAAACCTAAAACCAGCAGAATAAAGGGAATAGTAAAGATTAGAGCAAAATAAATTATATAGACACTAAAATAAAATAGAACAGATCAATGAAACCTGGAACTGGTTCCTGGAAAAAGGCAATAAAATTGAGAAACATCTAGCCAGATTTATCAAAAAAAGGGGGGGGGGGAAGGACTCAAATACATAAAATCACAAATGAGAGAGAAGAAATAACCAAGACCACAGAAATACAAACAATAAGAGAATATTATGAAAAACCCTATGCCAACAAGTTGGACAAACTAAAAAAATGGATGAATTCCTAGAAACATATAAACTACCAAAACTGAAACAGCAAAAAGTAGAAAATATGAACAGACCTATAGTCAGCAAAGAAATTGAATCAGTACCCAAAAAACTTTCTAACAAATAAAAGTCCAAGACCGGATGGATTCACAGGTGAATTCTACCAAACATTTAAAGAAGAGTTAATACCTATCCTTCTCAAACTAATCCAAAAACTAGAAAAGGAAGGGAAAACTTCCTACTTCATTCTATGAGACTAGCATGAACCTGATTCCAAAACCAGATAAAGATACCACAAAAAAAGAGAACTACAGGCCAAGATCTCTGATAAACATAGATGCAAACATCCTCAACAAAATACTAGCAAACCAAATCCAACAATACATTAAAAATCATTCACCACAATCCAGTGGGATTTACTCCTGGGTTGCAAGGGTGATTCAATCAATGTGACTCATCACACCAATAAGGGAAAGGATAAGAGGAACCATATGATCTTGTGAGTGGATGCAGAAAAAGCATTTGACAGAATACAACATTCATTCATGGTAAAAACCCTCATCAAAGTTGTTTAGAGGGAACATACTTCAATATAATAAAGCCCATATATGAAAAAACCACAGCCCAACATCATCCTTAATGGAGAAAAACTCACTGAGATCTTCCCCTAAGGTAAGTAATGAGACAAGAATGTCCCCTCTTACCACCTTTGTTCAACACAGTACTGGAAGTCCTAGCCACAGCAATCAGACAACAAAATGAAATAAAAGGTATCCAAATTGGTAAGGAAGAAGTAAAACTTCCACTATTTGCAGATAACATACTATATGTAGAACACCCAAAAGACTCCACCAAAAAAAAATTGCTAGAACTGATAAATGAATTCAGTAAAGTTGTCAGATACAAAATCAATGTACAGAAATCTGTTCATTTCTATTCACCAATAATGAAGCAGCAGAAAGAGAAATCAAGAAAATAATCCCAATTACAATTATACCCCAAATAATAAGATACGTAGGAATAAACCCAACCAAAGAGGTGAAAGACCTGTGCTCTGAAAACTATAGAACACTGATGAAAGAACTTGAAGATGACATAAAGAAATGGAAAGACATTCCATCCTCCTGGATTGGAAGAACAAATATTTTTTAAACGTCTATATATCCAAATCAGTCTACACATTTAATGCAACCCTATCAAAATCCCAACATCATTTTTCACAGAACTAGAACAAACAAACCTAAAATTTGTATGGAGCCACAAAAGACCCTGAATGGCCAAAGCAACCTTAAAAAGAAAAGAAAAGCTGGAGGCATCACAATTCTGGACTTCAAGTTATATAACAAAGCTGTAGTGATCAAGACAGTATGGTACTGGCCCCAAAATAGACACATAGATCAATGGAACAGAATAGGAAACCCAGAAATAAACCCATAATTATATGGTTAATTTATCTTTGACAAAGGAGGAAAGAATATCCAATGGGAAAAAGTCTCTTTAGAAAATGGTGTTGGGGCTCCTGGGTGACTCAGTCAGTTAAGCGTCCAATTTTTTATTTCAACTCAGGTCATGATCTCAGCATTGTGAGGTCGAGCCCCACATCAGGTTCCACACTAGGTACGGAACCTGCTTAAGATTCTCCCTATCCCTCTCCTCCATCCCTCCCCTACCTCTAAAATAAAAGAGAGAAAATGGTGTTGAGAAAACTGGACAGCAACATGCAAAAGAGTGAAACTGCAACACCTTATTGTACCATACACAAAAGTAAATCCAAAATGGGTTGAAGACCTAAATGTGAGATCTGAAACCATAAAAATCCAAGAAGAGAACACAGGCAGTAACTTCTCTGACATCAGCTGTAACAAGTTTTTTCTAGCCATAACAAGTTTGTCTCCTCAGTCAAGGGAAACAGAAGCAAAAAAAAAAAAATTGGTATTACATGAAAACAAAAAGCTTCTTCACAGCAAAGGAAACAATAACAAAATTAAAAGGCAGCCTACAGAATGGGAAAAGATATTAGCAAATGACATATTTGATAAAAGGTTAGTATCCAAAAATATGAAGAACTTCTAAAACTCAATACCCCCAAAACAAATAATCAAATTGAAAAATGAGAAGACATGAACAGATATTTTTCCAAAGAAATCATCCATGTGGCCAACAGACACATAAAAAGATGTTCATCATCACTTACCATCAGGGAAATGCAAATGAGAACTACAATGAGATATCACCTCATACCTGACATAATGGCTAAAATCAACAACACAAGAAACAACAGGTGTTGGTGAAAATATGAAAAGGAATCCTCCTGTGCTGTTGGTGGGAATGCACACTGGTGCAGCCAATGTGGAAAAGAGTATGGAGTTTCCTCAAAAAGTTAAAAATAGACCTACCCTATGATCCAGCAATTGCTCTACTGTGTAGTTACCCAAAAATATAGAAACAATAATTCAAAGGGATGCATGTGCTCCAATTTTATAGCAGCAATATTATTGTTATACCAGCCAAGATACAGAAGCAGTCTAAGCGCCCATCAGTTGGTGAATGGCTGAAGAAGTTGTGGTGTGTGTGTGTGTGTGTGTGTAATGGAATATTACTCAGCCATAAAAAGGAATGAAATCTTGTCATTTGCTATGTCATGGATGGAGCTAGAGAGTATAATGCTAAGCGAAATAATTCAGGGAAAGACAAATACTATATGATTTCACTCATATGTGGAATTTTAAAAAGGAAACAATTGAGCAAAGGGAAAATAGACAAAGAAAGAGACTCTTGGGGTGCCTGGGTGGCTCAGTTGGCTTAAGTGTCCGACTCTTGATTTCAACTCAGTTTATGATCTCAGGGTCCTGAGATCAAGCCCCTCTTTGGGCTCAGTGCTCAGCATGGAGTCTGCTTGGGATTCTCTCCCTCTACTCCTGCTCACATGCTCTCTCTCTCCCTGCCTCCCTTTCTCTCTCTCTCTCTAAAATGAATAAATAAAATCTTTAAAAAAAAGAAATAGACTCTTAAGTATAGAGAGCAAAGGGATGTTTACCAGAGGAGAGGTGGTTGTGGGATGGTTTAAACAGGTGATGGGGTTAAGGAGTGCACTTTTTGCGATGAGCACTGGCTGATGTATGGAAGTGTTGAATCGTTATATTGTAAACATGAAACTAATGTCATACGTTGTTAACTAACTGGAATTAAAATAACAATTTTAAAGGCATTTACTGATTCACATAACAAGGTATTGAGGTGGCTTAACTATGACTGGGTCCTGAGACTCAAAAATGTCATTAATTCTCTCTGTCTCTGTCTCCCCATTTCTTGGTCCTGCTTCCCTAATTACCTGTGAAGATTTCCTTAATTCCAATAGGCAGTCTCCTTGTTGGGGAAAATAGCTATTAGAAAGATACATCTTATGACATGATACTCCATATGGAAAACCCAAAGGAATCCACTCCCAAACTATTAGAAGTTATAGAACAATTCAGTAAGGTGGCAGGATACAAAATCAATGCCCAGAAATCAGTTGCATTTCTATACACGAATAACGAGACTGAAGAAAGAGAAATTAGGGAATCCATCCCATTTACAATAACACCAAAAACCATGCGTTACCTTGGAATTAACTTAACCAGAGACGTAAAGGACCTATATGCTAGAAACTATAGATCACTTTTGAAAGATATTGAGGAAGACATAAAAAGATGGAAAAATATTCCATGCTCATGGATTGGAAGAATTAACATAGTTAAAATGTCCATACTACCCAGAGCAATCTACACTTTCAATGCTATCCCGATCAAAATACCGAGGACATTTTTCAAAGAACTGGAACAAATAGTCCTTAAATTTGTATGGAACCAGAAAAGGCCCCGAATCTCCAAGGAACTGTTGAAAAGGAAAAACAAAGCTGGGGGCATCACAATGCCGGATTTCGAGCTGTACTACAAAGCTGTGATCACAAAGACAGCATGGTACTGGCACAAAAACAGACACATCGACCAATGGAACAGAATAGAGAACCCAGAAATGGACCCTCGGCTCTTTGGGCAACTAATCTTTGATAAAGCAGGAAAAAACATCCGGTGGAAAAAAGACAGTCTCTTCAATAAATGGTGCTGGGAAAATTGGACAGCTACATGCAAAAGAATGAAACTTGACCACTCTCTCACACCATACACAAAAATAAACTCCAAATGGATGAAAGACCTCAATGTGAGACAGGAATCCATCAAAATTCTAGAGGAGAACATAGGCAACAACTTCTATGACATCGGCCAGAGCAACCTTTTTCACGACACATCTCCAAAGGCAAGAGAAATAAAAGATAAAATGAACTTATGGGACTTTATCAGGATAAAGAGCTTCTGCACAGCCAAGGAAACAGTCAAAAAAACTAAGAGACAGCCCACGGAATGGGAGAATATATTTGCAAAGGACACCACAGATAAAGGACTGGTATCCAAGATCTACAAAGAACTTCTCAAACTCAATACACGAGAAACAAATAAACAAATCATAAAATGGGCAGAAGATATGAACAGACACTTTTCCAATGAAGACATACAAATGGCTAACAGACACATGAAAAAATGTTCAAAATCATTAGCCATCAGGGAAATTCAAATCAAAACCACACTGAGATACCACCTTACGCCAGTTAGAATGGCAAAGATAGACAAGGCAAGAAACAACAATTGTTGGAGAGGATGTGGAGAAAGGGGATCCCTCCTACATTGTTGGTGGGAATGCAAGTTGGTACAGCCACTCTGGAAAACAGTGTGGAGGTCCCTTAAAAAGTTAAAAATTGAACTACCCTATGACCCAGCCATTGCACTACTGGGTGTTTACCCCAAAGATACAGACGTAGTAAAGAGAAGGGCCATATGCACCCCAATGTTCATAGCTGCATTGTCCACAATAGCCAAATCATGGAAGGAGCCGAGATGCCCTTCAACAGATGACTGGATTAAGAAGCTGTGGTCCATATATACAATGGAATATTACTCAGCTATCAGAAAGAACGAATTCTCAACATTTGCTGCAACATGGACGGCACTGGAGGAGATAATGCTAAGTGAAATAAGTCAAGCAGAGAAAGACAATTATCATATGATTTCTCTCATCTATGGAACATAAGAACTAGGATGATCGGTAGGGGAAGAAAGGGATAAAGAAAAGGGGGGTAATCAGAAGGGGGAATGAAACATGAGAGACTATGGACTATGAGAAACAAACTGAAGACTTCAGAGGGGAGGGGGTGGGGGAATGGGATAGACTGGTGATGGGTAGTAAGGAGGGCACGTATTGCATGGTGCACTGGGTGTTATACGCAACTAATGAAGCATCAAACTTTACATTGGAATCTGGGGATGTACTGTATGGTGATTAACATAATATAATAAAATAAAATTTAAAAAAAAAGAAAGATACATCTTAAATGCTTATAGTTTGTTATTCAAAAGTAGAGAGTCTCTCCATTTCTCCCCAGGTCCATATATAAGAATAGTCCCTGATCCTATCATCAGGGTCCCAACAGAAATCGAGGGCACCTTCAACCTAGGTAGTTTGTTGTCAGAGTTTGGGAAAATCTACAAAGAATCTTGCAGCAGTTACAACAGAGGAGATCTGTTATCATCTCTGGACCAGAAGAGGTAAGAGGCAAGAAGAGTTAGCTGTGGGCAGAGAGGGTAGCTGTATGGAGAAGCCCACCTGGCAAGTGTTGTGAATTAAGTAGATGATTGTAGCCAATTCACAGCAACTTTGAGAGAAGCAGAGTATAGACCTATGTGGTTGTAGTATGGATCATGGGGAATTGTTAAAAAATGATATTTGCAAAGTAGGTTATGATGAGATCATGACGGACTTTGAATGGAAGACTAATTGTGGACTTTATATGTGAATGGAAGCACTGAGCTTTTTTTTTTTTAAAGATTTTATTTATTTTTTGACAGAGAGAGACAGCCAGCGAGAGAGGGAACACAAGCAGGGGGAGTGGGAGAGGAAGAAGCAGGCTCCTAGCAGAGAAGCCTGATGTGGGGCTCGATCCCAGAACGCTGGGATCATGCCCTGAGCCAAAGGCAGACGCTTAATGACTGCACCACCCTGGCGCCCCGAAACACTGAGCTTTTTGTATGGGGAAAGGCATAATTATATCTTCAGAAGAAAATTCTGCTCATGGTATGAAGTCTATAGTAGAAAACAGGAGGTAGAAAGACCAGTTAGGATGCTATTGTAATATTTTAGGAAAGGAAAATGAGTGATGAAACTGGAGCAGCGGCAGTGAGAAGGGCATAAGAATGAATTTGGGAGACTTATCAGTAGAAATGACAAACCAGTCAATATATTGTGGTGTGGATGTGAGGATAAGCAAAGAGAAGTCCAACTTAACCCTAGATAATTAGAGAATGACAATGAAACCAAAGAAGATTTTATCAAGTCTACCACATTGCTCAGTTTTAGGAGGCACCAGTCACATTGTTATCTATGCCAATGGCATCCTCTGGAGTAGTGTTGCACAAAGACTGAAGTCTGCCCAGATAAAAGCAGGGATCCTGGCTTCTGTTTCCTTCCCGTATTAAGAAAGTTCCATTTCCAATTATTGACCAATGGAAATTTTAATGGCACTGATTGCTGAGGTGACAAGTAACCTATATAGTAAAGGGGAAAAATGTGAGAGGATTAAATTTAGGAACAACAAGTAAACAAGTAAATTTGAATAACAAGTGAAGTTAAATCCAATGAAGTGACTAGGGCTGTGTGTTTAAATATTATTAATGGGGACACCTGGGTGACTCAGTCGGTTAAGCGTCTGCCTCTGGCTCTGGTCATGATCCCAGTGGGATCATGTGCTGCGTCAGGCTCCTTCCTTAGTGGGGGGCCTGCTTCTCCCTCTGCCTGCCACTTCCCCTCCTTGTGCTCACCTCTTTCTCTCTTTCTCTTTGACAAGTGAACAAATAAAATCTTTAAAAAAATAAATATTATTTATTAATTAGTTTACTATGTTTCATTTGCATTGTTACAAGAAACAGTTATTTGGGACTAATAGGCTTTCAAACTAGTCTTTTCAGGCTTTAGCATAAAGCAGAGTTTAACAACTTTATTGAGAAATAATTCGTATACAATAAAAGTCATCCATTTAAAGTGGACAATTCAGTGAATTTTTAGTTTATGCACAGAGTTGTGCAGCAATCAACACAGTCAATTTCATCATCCCCAAAAGAAACCACCTACCGTTTAGCTTTGCCCCCTTATCCTTTTTGGCACCACCCCCAGCCTACTTCCCAGCCTCTATAAACCACTAATCTACTTGTTTTTAAAGACTTTATTTATTTATTTATTTATTTATTTATTTATTTATTTATTTATTTATTTGACAGAGAGAGAGGGATCACAAGTAGGCAGAGCAGCAGGCAGAGGGAGAAGAAGCAGGCTCCCTACTGAGCAGAGAGCACAATACGGGGCTCAATCCCAGGACCCTGGGATCATGACCTGAGCCAAAGGCAGATGCTTAACTGACTGAGTCACCCAGATGCTCCACTACTAATCTACTTTTTTTCTCTATAGAGTTCCCTGTGCTGGGCATTTCATATGAATGGAATCATGCAGTATGTGATATTTTGTGACTGACTTCTTTCACTTAGTATAGTGTTTTCAGGGTTCACCCGTATCATATCATATATCAGAACTTCATTCCTTTCTGTGGCTGAATAATGTTCCAGTGTATGGATATACAACAGTTTGTTTATCCACTCATCAGTTGATGGACATTTGGGTTGTTTGTGTCCGTTGGCTATTATGAATAATACTGCCATAAATATTCATGTAAAAGTTTTTGAATGAACATATATTTTCATTTCTTTTGGGTGTGTATCTTGGAATGGAATTGATTGGTCATGTGGTAACTCCATGATTAATGCTTAAGGAACTGCCAGACTGTTCCAAAGTGATGGAACCATTTTACATCCCAACCAGTACTGTATCAGGATTCTGATTTCTCCACATCTTTGCTAATACTTGTTATTATCTTTTATGGTAGCCATCCTATGTGAAGTAGCATCTTATTATGTTTTTTATTTACATTGCCCTTAATGTTTGTGTCTAATAGCAGAACTTCAAACTAATATCCTCACATATAACATAAAGCAATTACATCATTTCTTTGAGTATATATATTAGAATGAATCAAAAATTGCTAAAGTGTAAAGATACATGGAGTGGAACTACTAGGTTCAAGAAACTAGCAGAATGTATAAAGGGACACATAAATGACTTTTAATATCAGCAATTAGACGATAAATGCCATTATAAAGGAATAAACAAAATGTCATGGGCATGCAAAGGAAGTAACTCTTCCTTCTGCTCAGAGGGCTGGTAGAAATATTCAACGAGATTAAAACATAAAAGGATATGGTTAAAGAATAGGGAAGAGGTCTGTGTGGCTATAGCTAAATAAATCTGTCTATACTTATTTCATCATGTAAAGATTTTTAAAGTAATAAAACATATATTCTGGATATCTTTATAATTGTTAGGTGATGAAGCCAGGTTTTTCCCTTTTTAAATTGTTTTACTTTTTAAAATTTTCTATGCACTTTTAAAAATTTAAGTGATACGTTAATTGATAAACATGTCAAGCTTATTGCTGCATATAGTTGAGCTTTCTTTTGGCTTTAGCTGGGGTGGAGAAATGGGGGAGGGGAGGGGCATGTGACCTGATTTACAAAATACCTTCCACAGTTGTTTATTTTTTGTTTATTGAAATACAGTTCATACAATATTATATCAGTTTCAGGTGGACAACATAGTGATTCAACATTCATATACATTATGGAATGATCACCATGGTAAGTTTAGTTACCATCTGTCACCATAGTTATTATAATACTATTGACTATATTCCCTATGTTGTGTATTACATCCCTATTATATTGATTTTATAACTGGAAATTTGTACCTTCTAATCCCCTTTACCTATTTTGTCCATCCCCCCACCTATATCCCCTCTGGCAACCATCCGTTTGTTCTTTGTATTTATGAGTCTGTTTCTGTTTTGTTTTGTTTATTCATTTTGTTTCTTACATTCCACAAATAAGTTAAATCGAACAGTATTTGTCTTTCTCTGACTTATTTCACTTAGCATAATACCCTCTGGGTCTATCCATATTCTCACAAATGGCAAGATTTCATTCTTTTTTATGGCTGAGTAACATTCCATTGTGTGTATACACACACACAAACACATACATATATATAGAAAAAATATATATATTTTTTTAATCCATTCATCTTTCAGTGAACACAATTGTTTCCATATCTTGGCTACTGTATGTAATGCTGCAGTGATCATAGGGATGTTTATACCTTTTTGAATTAGTGTTTTCATTTTCTTCAGACAAATATCCAGAAGTAGAAATGCTAGATTGTATGGCATTTCTGTTTTTAAATTTTTTAGGAATCTTCATACTGTTTTCCATTGTGGCTGCATCAATTTACATTGCCATCAGTAGTGCACGAGGGTTCTCTTTGCTCCACGTCCTCACCAACACTTGTTATTTCTTGTATTTTTGATACTAGTCATTCTGGTCTACGGCCATACCACCCTGAACGCGCCCGATCTCGTCTGATACTAGTCATTCTGACAGGTGTGAGCTGATGGTTTTTCCCCTGGATTTCATCAATATATGAATTTTTATGTGATTCATCAAAAATCTCTGCTGATTAAACACTGACAAAGGTAGAGTGAAACAAGTTCTTTTATATCAAATAAGCTAAAAATACAGTTTTAAAATGGCAGAATAGTGTCTAATTTTGAATAATGTATAATGATTTTAAAAATTAAATGCAATGAGGTATAATAATAATATCACAATTGCCATTATTATTTTCTTTTTTTGCTTTCAAGATTTTATTTAAATTCTAGTTACTTAACATACAGTGTAGTGTTAGTTTCAGGGTTAGAATGCAGTGATTCATCACTTGAATATATCACCCAGTGCTCATTACAAGTGCCCTCCTTGATGACCATTGGCCGTTTATCCCATGCCACCACACGCCGTCCCTCTAGCAACCCTGTTTGTTGCATATTGTTTAGAGTCTCTTAGGATTTGCCTCTCTCTGTGTTTTTATCTTATTTTACTTTTCTTTCCCTTCCCCTATGTTCATCTGTTTTGTTTCTTAGATTTCACATATGAGTGAAATCATATGGTATTTCTCTTTCTCTGACTTATTTCTCTTAGATAATATACTCTAATTCCATCGACATTGTTGCAAGTAGCAAAATTTCATTCTTTAAGGTCCCTGAGTAATATACCATTATATATACATTCCACCTGTTCTTTATCCGTTCATCTGTTGATGGACATCTGGGCTCTTTCTATGTTTTAGTTATTATAGATAGTACTGCTATAAATATTGGGGTGCCTGTGCCCCCTCAAATCACTATTTTTGTATCCTCTGGATAAATACCTGGTAGTGAAATTCCTGGGTTGTAGAAGAGTTCTATTTTTAACTTTTTGAGGAACCTCCATACTGGTTTCCAGAGTGGCTGCACCAGATTGCATTCCTACCAACAGTGTACGAGGGTTTCCCTTTCTCCACATCCTCACGAACATCTGTTGTTTCCTGAATTTTTAATTTTAGCCATTCTGACTGGTGTGAAGTGGTATCCCATTGTGGTTTTGATTTGTATTTCCCTGATGGTGGGTGATGTTGAGCATTTTTTCATATCTTTGTTAGCCATTGGTATATCTTCTTGGATAAATGTCTTCGGCCTATTTCTTAACTGGATTTTTTTCTTTTGGGGTATTGAGTTTGATAAGTTCTTTATAGATTTTGGATACTAGCCCTTTATCCAATATGTTATTTGCAAATACCTTCTCCCATTCCATTGGTTGCCTTTTAGTTTCGTTCATTGTTTCCTTTGCTGTGCGGAAGCCTCTTTATCTTGATGAAGTCCCAATAGTTCATTTTTGTTTTTGTTTACCTTTTCACCAGACCCGTGCCTAGTAAGAAGTTGCTGTAGCCAAGGTCAGAAGGTTGTTGCCTTTGTTCTTCTCTAGGATTTTCATGGTTTCCCTGTTTTACATTTAGGTCTTTCATCCGTATTGAATTTATTTTTGTGTATGGACTAAGAACATGGTCCAGTTTCTTTCTTCTGCATGTGGCTGTCCAGTTTTCCCAGTACCATTTGTTGAAGAGATTGTCTTTTTTCCATTGGATATTCTTTCCCGCTTTGTTGAAGATTAGTTGACCATAGAGATGAGGGTCCATTTCTGGGTTTTCTATTCAGTTCCATTGATCTATGTGTCTGTTTTTTTTTAAAAGATTTTATTTATTCATTTGACAGAGAGAGAGACAGCCAGCGAGAGAGGAAACACAAGCAGGGGGAGTGGGAGAGGAGGAAGCAGGCTCCCAGCAGAAGAGCCCGACGTGGGGCTCGATCGCAGAACTCCAGGATCACGTCTTGAGCTGAAGGCAGATGCTCAATGACTGCGCCACCCAGGCGCCCCTATGTGTCTGTTTTTGTGCCAGTACCATACTGTTGTATAGCTTTGTAATACAGCTTGAAGTCCAGAATTGTGATGCTGCCAGCTTTGCTTTGCTTTTACAAGATTGTGTTGGCTATTCAGGGTCTTTTCTGTTTCCATACAAATTTTAGAATTGTTCTACCTCTGTGAGAAAAGCTGGTGTTATTTTGATAGGGATTTCATTGAATGTATAGGTTGTTTTGGGTAGTATAAACATTTTTACAGTATTTGTTCTTCCAATCCATAAACATGGAATATTTTCTTTGTGTCTTCCTCAATTTCTTTCATAAATGTTCTATAGTTTTCAAAGTATAGATCTTTTGCTTCTTTGGTTAGGTTTATTCCTGGGTATCTTATGTTTTTTGGTGCAGTTGAAAATGGAATTGATTCCTTCATTTCTCTTTCTGCTGCTTCACTATTGCTGTATAGACATGCAATAGACTTCATGCATTGATTTTATATCCTGCAACTTTGCTGGATTTGTGAATCAGTTCTAGCAATTTTGGAGTCTTTTGGGTTTTCTTTTTAAAAAGATTTTATTTATTTTTAGAGAGAGAGAGAGGAGGGGGAGGAACAGAGGGAGAGAGAATATCTCAAGTAAACTACGCTGAGCATGGAACCTGATGTGGGGCTTGGTCTCATGATCCTGAGATCATGACCTGAGCCAAAACTGAGAGTTACATGCTTAACCAACTGAACCACCCAGCTGCCCCCTCAGGTTTTCTACATAGAGTATCATGTCATCTGCAAATAGTGAAAGTTTGACTTCTTCCTTGCCAATTTGGATGTCTTTTTTTTTTTTTTTGGTCTGATTGCTGAGGCTAGAACTTCCAGGACTAAGTTAAATAACAGTGGTGAGAGTGGACATCCCTGTCAAGTTCCCAACCTTAGGGGGAAAGCTCTCAGGTTTTCCCCATTGAGAATGATATTAGCTATGGGTCTTTCATCTGTGGTCTTTATGATGTTGACGTATGCTTCTTCTATCCCTACTTTCTTGAGGGTTTTTATCAATAAAGTATGCTCTATTTTGACAAATCCTTTTTCTGCATCTATTGTTAGGATCATATGGTTCTTATCCTTTCTTTTATTAATGTGGTGTACCATGTTGATTGATTTGTGGATATTGAACACCCCTGCAGCCCAGGAATAAATCCCACTTGATCGTGGTGAATAATCCTTCTAATGTACTGTTGGATTCAATTAGCTAGTAGCATCTTGAGAATTTTTGCATCCATATTCATCAGGGATATTGGTCTGTAATTCTCTTTTTTAGTGGGGTCTTTGTCTGGTTTTGGAATCAAGGTAATGTTGGCCTCATAGGAGGAGTTTAGAAATTTTCCTTCCATTTTTATTTTGTGGAAAAGTTTCTGAAGAATAGGTATTAATTCTTTAAATGTTTGGGAGCATTCCCCTGGGAAAACATCTGGCCCTGGACTATGGTTTGTTGGAAGATTTTTGATGACTAATTCCATTTCTTTGCTGGTTACGGGTCTGTTCAGATTTTCTATTTTTTCCTGATTTAATTTTGGTAGTTTGTATGTTTCTAGGAATTTATCCGTTTCTTCCAGGTTGCCTAAATTGCTGGTATATAATTGCTCATAATATTCTCTTTTAATTGTTTGTATATTTGTAGTATTGGTTGTGATCTCTCCTCTTTCATTCATGGTTTTATATATTTGGGTCCTTTCTCTTTTCTTTTTGGTACATCTGGCTAGAGGTTTATCAATTTTGTTAATTTTTCCAAAGATCCAGCTCCTATTTTGTTGATCCATTCTGCTGATTTTTTTATTTCTGTATCATTGATTTCTGCTGTAATCTTTATTATTTCACTTCTCCTGTTGAATAAGGCTTTATTTGCTGTTCTTTTTCTAGCTTCTTTAGGTATAAGGTTTCTTTGTGTATTTGAGACTTTTCTTGCTTCTTGAGGAAGGCTTGCATTGCATATACTTCCCTCTTAGGACTGCCTTTGCTGCATCCCAATGGCTTTGGACTGTTGTGTTTTCATTTTCATTTGCTTCCATGTATTTTTTTTTTTTATCTCTTCTTTAACTTCCTGGTTAACTCATTCTTTCCTTAGTGGATGTTCTTTAACCTCCATGTATCTGTGGTCTTTCCAATTTTTTTTTGTTGTGATTTACTTGAAGTTTCATAGCACTGTGGTGTGAAAATATGCATGGTATTGGGGCGCCTGGGTGGCACAGTCGTTAAGCGTCTGCCTTCGGCTCAGGGCGTGATCCCAGCATTATGGGATCAAGCCCCACATCAGGCTCCTCTGCAATTAGCCTGCTTCTTCCTCTCCCACTCCCCCTGCTTGTGTTCCCTCTCTCACTGGCTGTCTCTATCTCTGTCAACTAAATAAATAAAATCTTTTAAAAAAAAAGAAAATATGCATGGTATGATCTCATTCTTTTTGTAGCAGTTGAGGCCTATTTGTGATCCAGTATGTTATCTATTCTGGAGAATGCTTCATGTGCACTCAAAAAAAGTGTGTAATCTGCTTTTTTTAGGGTGTAGTACTCTGAATATATCTGTGAAGTCTAAGATCTTATTGGGTAGACCCTTTTATTATAATATAGTGCCGTTCTTCATCTTATTATAGTCTTTGGTTTAAAATCTAGTTTGTTTGTATGGCTACTCCAACTTTTTTTTCAATGTCCATTACCATGAAAAATGGTTCTCCACCCTCTCACTTTCAATCTGTAGGTGTCTTTGGGTCTAAAATGAATTTTGTTAATAAAAAATTTTTTAAAAAATGAGTTTCTTGTAAGCAGCATATTGATGGGTCTTGTTTTTTTATCCATTTTGATAACCTATGTTTTTTGATTGGAACATTTAGTCCATTTACATTCAAAGTAATAATTGATAGATATGAATTTAGTGCCATTTGCATTATTTGTAAAGTCACTGTTCCTGTAGATTGTCTCTGGTCCCTTCTATTCTTTGTTGCTTTTCATCTCCCTTTCCCTCTAATATGTCTTGCAGAACTGGTTTAGTGTTCACAAACTCCTTTAGTTTTTGCTTGTCTTGGAAACTCTAGATCTCTTTCTATTCTGAATGAGAGCCTTGCTGGATAAAGTATTCTTGGCTGTGTATTTTTCCCATTGAGCACTTTGAATATTTCCTGCTATGTCTTCTGGACTGCAAAGTTTCAGTGGACAGGTCTGCCTCTAATCTTATGTGTCTACCCTTATAGGTTAAGGGCCTTTGTTCCTAGCCACTTTCAAATTCTTTCTTTATCTTTGTATTTTGCAAGTTTCACTAATATACGTCATGGTGTTGATGTGTTTTTGTTGATTTCGAGAGGAGTTCTCTGTGCCTCTTGGGCTTGAATGCCTGTTTCCTTCTCCAGATTAGGGAAGTTCTCAGCTATAATTTGTTTACATAAACCTTCTGCCCCCTTTTCCCACTCTTCTTCTTCTGGGACTTCTACAATACAGATATTATTTCTCTTTGTGGACTTGCTGATTTCCCTAAGTCTACCTTTATGATCTAATAGTTTCCTTTCCCTCCTCTTTTCAGCTTCATTATTCTCTGTAATTTTATCTTCTGTATCACCTATTCTCTCCTCTGCTTCTTCAATCCTTGTTTTGATTATATCCAGTTGTTTTTGCATCTTACAGTATTTTTTTTATTTCAGCCTGACTAGTTTTTAGGTCTTTTATCTCTACAGCAAGGACTTCTCTGGTGTCTTCTTCTTTATAGTTTTTTTAATAAATATTTTATTTATTTATTTGTGAGAGAGAATGTGAGTGAGAGAGGGCACGAGCAGAGGGAGGGGCAGAGGGAGAAGGGAGCAGGGAGCCCGATGTGGGGCTTAATCCCAGAACCCTGGGCCCCTGGGATCATGACCTGAGCTGAAGGCAGACACTTAACTAACTGACCTACCCAGGCACCCCTCTCTGGTGTCTTGTATACTTTTTTCAAGCCCAGCTAATATTCTTATGACTGTTGTTCAAAATTCTTGTTCATATATATTGCTTATGTCTGTTTTGAGCAAGTCACTGGCTGTGATTTCTTCTTGACCTTTCTTTTAGGGAGAATTCCTCTATGTTGTCATTTTGGCTAAGTTTCTGTCATTCACGTGCTTTAAAAGCTTGTTATATTCCCTGCACCTGAGAGTAATGCTATATTAAAAAGGAGGCATACACTGTCCAGGGCTTGGCACTCGAGGAAGTGTTTCTGGTGTGTATGTGTGCCCACTGCTGTTGCATTTTGGGTGCTCTTTCCTGCTGGTCAATCATCTGCACAGCTCCTCCTCACTTGCAGTGGGGAGTGTTTAGACCTTTCACTAGATATGCTTTGATTTGTTTGTTAAAATAAGCCTGGAAAAAAAGAAAGAAAAATGGCAATGGAAATGGAATGAAAAAAACCAAACAGACAATCAAAACATTACAAGCCTAATTCCAAAGAAGAAGAAAGGAGAAGCAAAAAAGGAAAGAAAGAAGGCTGATCCAAAAGAGAAAAAGAAAAGAAAAATAAAAGACAAACTAGAAATAAAGAAAGAAACTATAAGCATGATTCCAAAGAAAATAAAAGAAAAAAAAAAAAGCTTCATCCTATTTCCACCACAATTGCAGGTGACACTTTGAAGCACTCTATGATCATTAGACTTGGTGTATACAGGCTGTTGCCTATTCTAGTCTTCTGGGGGAGAGGCCTGCTGCGCTGGCTCAGAGTCAGATCTGTCCCAGTAAATATGCATTTCCTGGGCACAGGGGGGTGGAGTTTGGTATAAGTGACACCAGCCTCCACTGGCAGCCACTGTGTTGTTCACTGAAGTCCACCATGTTAGCAGTACAGGGAAAACACTGAAGTCCCACCATGTTGGCAGTGAGGGAGGAAATAGTCCCACCCCACTCACCCAGCACCCCCCAGGAGATCTCACACCCCCTGCTGTTTAGGAAGCCCTCACAGAAAAGTGAGAGACATCAGCACACCTGGCCCCACAGCTCTCCTGCATTTTATCTTTGGTGCATGGCTGGGATTCAAAACTCCAAATCCTAAAGGAGCCCAGATGGAGTGGACCTGCTCTTCTCCTACTGAGAAGAGACTTGCCACACTGATTTTGGTGTCTTTTGTCCCAGAAGAGTAGTCCCACGCCTGCACAGTGGATGAAATCTATGGTGTGGGACTGTGAAAAGCAGCAACACAGTTATCTACCCTCTGCATGCACCTCTGTCCCCTTCTCATAAAAGGCTGTTTGTTGGCACCTGCAAGGTCTTTTGTCCTTGGAGAGGCACTCTACCCTCCTCCAAATGTATTCCAGGAAGGGGAACATTTCCAGTGCGACTCAGGAGATCCCTACACCACTTTGTATGCTCCCTGGCCAGTGCCCTCCTTCTCCCCAGGAGTGTAGGCAACAGCTCTGGTGAAAGTCCCACACTTCCAAAACCTGAGTTTGAGCTCCACGTGCTGTTTGCAAAAAACCTGCAACACTCTGTACCACTTGCTCCCCAGTCCATGGTCCAGAGAGGTTTTCATCTTGTGTGAACCCAACACTGCACTCTCTCAATGCTTCTCTCTTTTTCTCCCTTTTCTCTCTCCATGGAAAGTGTTCCCTCCCGTCTGTGACATCACAGGTTTTCTCTACTCCAATTCACTTCCTTGCTCCTCACACCTGCTGAGCTGTCTCCCTCCAACCATGGAGATCCTACTCCCAGTCCTCAGGTCAATTTCCTGGGTGTTCCAAGTGATCTGACCTCAACACAACTGTGTTCAAGGGACAGGAAAGCCCAGAGTCTCCCTACTTGTCTGTCATGTAACTCCTCCCTGTAATTGCCATTATTTCTTATAAAGTTGCTGTGCCAGACACTATCTTAGGTATTTTTTTTTATTTTAGGCATTTAAAATACATTATCTCTAATATTTTGAGTATCTTTAAAAGGTAGATATCTTCATCTTCATTGTGCAGAATAGATAGCTGGGGTTCAGAGAGGTACAAAGACATTTGAGACATAATATCTATATTGAACTCCTCACAAATAACTAACTTTTTAAAGCTCACTCGTTGGTTTCACACCCCATTTGCATTGTGTGACTGTAATTTGGCTTCTCACAAACCTTGACAGAAAACTTGACCTTTTCTCTGGCTTTCATAAGAATTCTAATCTTATTGAACATACTGTTGTTGTTTGTTTTTGTTTGCTTTTTTCTATTGAGTTTTACTGAACATTTGTGAGAATACACGCCAGACACTGAATAAAATTTAATGATAAAAATTGCCAGTAGACATATGTCCCCTTCCAATTTTCCCTAGCTGCATTAATATTTGTGTATATGTGTGTGTGTTGGGTGGGGGACAATGATTCTTGCATCCTCTCCTTCCTTTTCATTTTCAGTCTTTCTCCTTACTGTCTAGTTTTGCTGACTTGGATGTTCTTTGATCCAAGGTCTTTCCCTCTGGACCTTTAAATCTTGCTCCTTTCTTAAGCGGTACTGTTGAAGTGTGCCTCAGCTCTTCCAAACTCATGTAGCAGATATAAATTGCACTGCTTCAAAAGCCAGATATGAAGCCTCAGAACTTTTATTTTACTGTAATTCAAAGTAGCTCATGAATCTCATTTTCACAACTGGCAGAAAAACCTAAACCTGCCAATTTAATGTATTTTAGTCACCTCTAGTTTTAACATTGGTCAGTGCAAAATTTGAATTTATCATGTCCTACTTCTTATTGTATGTGTCTTTACAGTTGGTTCTATCAGCACTGTCTTGATCTCTTCTTGTGGGCTCTGGAGCACATAGTTGCTTTCCATGCACCATGTTGAGGTATACATGATATATGCAGGCTGCCCTAAAGTCTATCTTCCTGAACACCTCTTACTGCCATTGCTAGTCTCTTGGCAAGGTACATCCCTATGAGACTTGTACCTTTTAGTATACTACATTTTGGGAAGCTAGACAATGGTTTCTGGTCGTATGGGTCCTACCCTCCAAAAAACAAAAACAAAACAAAAATCTCACATAGTGGTTGATGACATAAAGTCCATGTTCTCAGTTTTGGTTCCATAAACAAATTTTAGAATTCTAGGTATATTTGTATTTATTAATTGTACTTGGCTCTTAAAGAATCAAAATGCATTGGCTTTTAAATTATCATGTATGCTGCAAGTTTCAAAATCCAATCACCAACTTAATTAACATATTTATTCTAAGACAGGTCCATCCTTCAAGCAAGGGCAGGACATATAGAAAGCTATCTCTGTTACCAGATTAGTGGGAAAAAATAATGTATACAAGGAATAGAGGCAGTGGAAATGAAACATCTCAGAATATTAGCTAATGATATTATACATATGCACACGCAGGAGCTCAACAAATAAATATCCCAAAATTTATCAGTATCTACACTCCCTAGAAAACAGTGGAAAATTTAAAAATAATAATTATTATTGTTATATGATAATATTATGCATAATATTATACATAACTTGAATTAATAATTATTCACTGAAGAAGAGGAAGAAAAAAACGACACATGGAAATGCATATACATTTCTATATGTGTTCCCTGAAACTCTTCTGGTTTCGTCAACTTTTATGAACAAGGATCATGAAGAGCATTGCTATAAATTGTGTTGCCTACTCTGCTCCTAGTATGATAAGCCCCATGTGGGATGATATGTTGTCCATTTTCTTCATGGTTTTTATCCTTGGTGATTAATATATGGTGATTAATATTAGAACCTCAGTAAATATTTCTTGCATGAATGAATTTAAATTGATGTCTAATAACCTGGATTTTGTTTTGTTTGGCATGCACAGTACTGAAAACAACAAAAGAATATTTGCCAATATTTAAAATTGGACTATTTATGTAAAAAATATAGGTTTTAAGACTTTCTTAAAAACGCAGAGGGTATGGCAATACTAGATCCATAGTCCCACAGGGAAACTGAATTGAATAGCATATTTGTTTTCCAGTTCACCACAGTTCCTACTGATCCTTTGTCTCAAATAGCTCACTTTATTTATATTACGGGCCTGATTTCCATAGATATGTTTGTAATCCCTTCTTAAAGTTATTCATTTCACACACATACATGTGCATGCACATACAAGCACAGGAAATAACTGTGTTTTGAGATATCTATCTACTATTTGACAGAATGAAACAAATAACCTATCAAGAAATATATATTTTATTCATTTTCTGATCTATAATTTTTGAAAATTTTAGGTATACAACTGATTTCAGAAAAGGAAAAATAAGGTTCCCATCTAAGGTTTTAAAAATCCACAAAAACATTCTTCATTATTTACCAATAGGACTTTTTAATTATTTGATTCCTTCCCAAATGGCTTAGCTTTCTAAAATCTTCAAGAAGAAGAATAGGATGTCTACTCATTACCCCCAATTTTCCTCAGAAGAGTCATTTTTCACGTGTCCCTAGTTCTGGCTCTTAAATCCATCAGCTTATTCAGCTTGTTATAGGGAGGCAACTTACTTTGATCTATATACTTTATTGAATTCTCTTGAAGTTTTCTGGATTCTACCTTTAGAACATTATGGTGGGTGGGGTAGATGTAAGCTCACAAATTACTACTCCTCAGACTTTTTGATGATATATTTCTTCTTTTTTAAACCTTTTTATTTGAATTCCAGCTAGCTAACATACAGTATAATATTGGTTTCAGGTGTAGAATTTACTGATTCAACACTTACATACAACACCTGGTGCTCATCACAAGTGCCCTCCTTAATACCCATCATCCTTTCCCCCTCCACCAACTGCCCCTCTGGTAAACATCAATTTGTCTTCTGCAGTTTAGAGTTTGTTTCTTGGTTTTCCTCTATTCCCCCCCACCATGTTCATTTCTTTTGTTTCTTAAATTCCACATATGAGTGAAATCACCTGGCATTTGTCTTTCTCTGACTGACTTATTTCTCTTAACATAATACTCTAGGTGCATCCACATTGTTGCAAATGGCAACATTCCATTCTTTTTTAAGGATGAATGATATTCCACTGTGTGTGTGTGTGTGTGTGTGTGTGTGTGTGTGTGCACGCGCGCGCCACATATTCTTTATCCATTCATCATCAGTCAATGGGCATTTGGGTTCTTTCCATAATTTGGCTATTGTTGATAATGTTGCTATAAACATCAGGGTGCATGTATCACTTCAAATTAGGATTTTTGTATTCTATGGGAAAATACCTAGTAGTGCAAATGCTGGATTGTAGGATAGTTCTATTTATAACTTTTTAGGGAGCCTACATGCTGTTTTCCGTGGCTGCACCAGTTTGCATTCTCACCCCCTGTGCAAGAGGGTTCCCCTTTCTTCACATCCTCACCAATGTCTCTTGTTTCCTGTGTTGTTAATTTTAGCCATTCTGACAGGTATAAATTGATATCTCATTGTAGTTTTGACATGTGTTTCCCTGATGGTGAGTGATGCTGAGAAACTTTTCATGTGTTTGTTGGCAATCTGTATATCTTCTTTGGAAAAATGTCTATTCACATCTTCTGCCCATTTTTTAACTGGATTATTTGTTTTTGGGGTGTTGAGTTTTATAAGTTCTTCATATATTTCGGATACTAACCCTTTATCAGATATGTCATTTGCAAATATCTTCTCCCATTTCATAGATTGCCTTTTAGGGTTTTTTTTTTAATGTTTCCTTTGCTGTGCACCAGCTTTTTATTTTGATGAACTTACAATATTTATTTTGCTTTTGTTTCTCTTTCCTCAGGAGACACATCCAGTAAGAAGTTGCTATGGCCAATGTCAAAGATGTGTTCCCCTCTAGGATTTTAATGGTTTCTTGTTTCACATTAAGTCTTTTTTTCTTTTTTTAAAAAATTTTTTTATTCTGTTCAGTTAGCCAACATATAGTACATCATTGGTTTTTGATGTAGTGTTCAACGATTCATTAGTTGCATATAATACACAGTGCTTATTGAATTTATTTTTGTGTATGGTATGAGAAAGTGGTCCGTGTTTTACATGTTACTGTCCAGTTTTTCTAACAGCATTTGTTGAAGGACTGTCTTTTTCCCATTGGACATTCTTTCCTACTTTGTTAATTGATTAATTGACCACATAGTTGTGAGTTTGTTTCTGGAGTTTCTATTCTGTTCCATTGATCTATGTCTCTGTTTTTTTGTGCCAGTACCATAATGTCTCGATTACTACAGCTTTGTAATATAACTTGACGTCCAGAATTGTGACGCCTCCAGCTTTTCTCTTCTTTTTCAAGGTTTCTTTTGCTATTGGGGGTATTTTGTGGTTCCTTACAAATTTGTGGATGGATTGTTCTAGCTATGTGAATAATTCTGTTGGTATTTCGATAGGGATTGCATTAAACATGTAGATTGCTTTGGTAATATAGACACGTTAACAATATTTGTTCTTCCAATCCATGAGTATGGAATGCTTTTCCATTTCTTTGTGTCATCTTCAGTTTCTTGTGTCAGTTTTGTTGTTGTTGTTGTTTTACTTTTCAGAGTGCAGATTTCTTACCTCTTTGTTTAGGTTTATTCCTAGGCATCTTATTGTTGGTACAATTATAAAGGGAATTGATTCTTTAGTTTCTCTTTCTGCTGCTTCATTATTGATGTAGAGAAATGCAACAGATTTCTGTACATTGATTTTTCTATCCTGTGACTTTACTGAACTCATGTATCAGTTCTAGCAATTTTTTGGTGGGGTCCTTCAAGTTTTCTACATAGAGTGTCCTGTGATTTGCAAATAGTGAAAGTTTGACTTCTTCCTTACTGATTTTGATGCCTTTTATTTCTTTTTGTATCTGATTGCTGTGGCTTGCACTTCCAGTACTAAATTAAATAACTGGTGAGAGTGGACATCTCTGTCTTGTTCCTGACCATAGAAGAAAAACTCTCAGTTTTTCCCCATGATGATATTAGCTGTGGATTTTTTGTATATGGCCTTATTATGTTGAGGTATGTTCCCTCTAACCCTGCTTGTTGAGGGTTTTTAACATGAATGGGTGTTATACTTTGTCAAATACTTATTCTGCATCTATTAAGAGGGTCATATGGTTCTTATCCTTTCTTTTATTAATGTAGTATATCATGTTGATAGATTTGCAAATATTGAACCACTCTTGCAACCAGGAATATCTCCCACTTGATCATGGTGAATGATTCTTTTAATGTACTGTTGGATTCAGTTTGCTAGTATTTTGTTGAGAATTTTTGCATCCATGTTCACCAACGATATTGGCCTGTTCTCTTTTTTAGTGGGATCTTTGTCTGGTCTTGGAATCAGGGTAATACTGGCCTCATAGAATGACTTTGGAAGTTTTCCTTCCATTTCTACTTTTTGTAATAGTTTGAGAAGAATAGATATTAATGCTTCTTTAAATATTAGCTGCAGGCATCACATTTCCAGACTTCAAGCTGTGTTACAAAGCTGTATCATCAAGAGAGTATGGTACTGGCACAAAAACAGACACATAGATCAATGGAACAGAATAGAAAACCCAGAAATGGACCCTTAATTCTATGGTCAACTAATCTTTAACAAAGCAGGAAAGAATATCCAATGGAAAAAAGACAGTCTCATCAACAAATGGTGTTGGGAAAACTGGACAGCCACATGCAGAAGAAAGAAACGGGACCACTTTCTTACACCATACATAAGAATAAATTCAAAATAGACGAAAGACCTAAATATGAGGCAAGAAAACATCAAAATCCCTGAGGAAAACACAATTAACAACCTCTTTGACCTTGGCCACTGCAACTTCTTGCTAGACACGTGTCCAGAGGCAAGGAAAACAAGGCAAAAATGAACTATTGGGACTTCATCAGGATAAAGAGCTTCTGCACAGCAAGGGAAACAGTCAACAAAACTAAACGGCAATCAATGGAATGGGAGAAGATATTTGCAAATAACATATTGGATAAAGGGCTAGTATCCAAAATCTATGAAGAACTTATCAAACTCAACACCCAAAAAAGAAAAAAAAATCCAATTAAGAAATAGGCCAAAGACTTGAAGAGACACTTCTCCAAAGAAGACATACCGATGGCTAACAAAGATGTGAAAAAATGCTCAACATCACCCACCATCAGGGAAATACAAATCAAAACCTCAATGAGATACCACTTCACACCAGTCAGAATGGCTAAAATTAAAAATTCAGGAAACAACAGATGTTCGTGAGGATGTGGAGAAAGGGAAACCCTCGTACACTGTTGGTAGGAATGCAAACTGGTGCAGCCACTCTGGAAACCAGTATGGAGGTTCCTCAAAAAGCTAAAAATAGAACTCTTCTACAACCCAGGAATTTCACTACCAGGTATTTATCCAGAGGATAAAAAACAGTGATTTAGGGGGGCACAGGCACCCCAATATTTATAGCAGCACAATCTATAATAACTAAAACATGGAAAGAGCCCAGATGTCCATCAACAGATGAATTGATAAAGAACAGGTGGGATGTATATATAATGGTATATTACTCAGGCATCTAAAAGAATGAAATCTTGCTACTTGCAACGATGTGGATGGAACTAGAATATATTATGGTAAGTGCAATAAGTTAGAGAAAAAGAAATACCATATGATTTCACTCATATGTGAAATTTAAGAAACAAAACAGATGGACATAGGGGAAGGGAAGGAAAAGTAAAATAAGATAAAAATGGAGAAAGAGACAAACCATAAGGGACTCTTAAGTATAAGGAACAAACTGAGGATTGCTGGAGGGGAGGTGGGTGGGGGGTAGGGTAGTTAGATGATGTGTATTAAGGAGGGCACATGGTATAATGAGCACTGGGTGTTATATGGAACTTATCAATCACTAAATTGTACCCATGAAACTAATAATACACTGTACGTTAACTAAATTGAATTTAAATAAAGAAAAAACCAAAAAATAAAATAAAAATATAAATGTTTGGTAAAATTTGCCTTTGAAACCATCTGGCCCTGGACTTTTGTTTGTTAGGAGACTTTTGATTAGTAATTCAGTTTCTTTGCTGGTTATTAGTCTGTTCAAGTTTCTATTTCTTCCTGTTCCGGTTTTGGTAGTTGATATATTTCTAGGCATTTATCCATTTCTTCCAGGTTGGCCAATTTGCATGGAGTTTTTCATAATATTCTCTTATACTTGTTCATATTTCTGTGGTCTTATTATATCTCCTCTTGTTTGTGATTTTATTTATTTGGGTCCATTCTCTTTTCCTTTTCATAAGTCTGGCTAGGGATTTATCAATTTTATTATTTTTTTCAAAGAAACATCTCCTGGTTTCATTGATCTGTTCTACTGTTTTTTGGGTTTTTTTAAGCTTTTATATAATTTATTTCTGCGCCAGTGTTTATTATTTCCCTTCCTCTGCTGGCTTTAGGCTTTGCTTATTATTCTTTGTCTAGGTTCTTTAGGTGTAAGGTTATGTAGTTTATTTGAGATTTTTCTTCCTCCTTGAGGTAGACCTGTATTGCTATATACTTCCCTCTAGGGACCATTTTTGCTGCATCTCCAGGGTTTTGGAGTCTCATGTTTTCATTTTCAATTCTTCCATGTATTTTTAAATTTCTTCTTTAATTTCCTGGTTGACCTATTCATTCTTTACTAGCATGTTCTTTTTTTTTTAATTTTATTATATTATATTATGTTAATCACCATACAGTACATGCCCAGATTCCAATGTAAAGTTTGATGCTTCATTAGTTGCGTATAACACCCAGTGCACCATGCAATACGTGCCCTCCTTACTACCCATCACCAGTCTATCCCATTCCCCCACCCCCTCCCCTCTGAAGTCTTCAGTTTGTTTCTCATAGTCCATAGTCTCTCATGTTTCATTCCCCCTTCTGATTACCCCCCTTTTCTTTATCCCTTTCTTCCCCTACCGATCATCCTAGTTCTTATGTTCCATAGATGAGAGAAATCATATGATAATTGTCTTTCTCTGCTTGACTTATTTCACTTAGCATTATCTCCTCCAGTGCCGTCCATGTTGCAGCAAATGTTGAGAATTCGTTCTTTCTGATAGCTGAGTAATATTCCATTGTATATATGGACCACAGCTTCTTAATCCAGTCATCTGTTGAAGGGCATCTCGGCTCCTTCCATGATTTGGCTATTGTGGACAATGCAGCTATGAACATTGGGGTGCATATGGCCCTTCTCTTTACTACGTCTGTATCTTTGGGGTAAACACCCAGTAGTGCAATGGCTGGGTCATAGGGTAGTTCAATTTTTAACTTTTTAAGGGACCTCCACACTGTTTTCCAGAGTGGCTGTACCAACTTGCATTCCCACCAACAATGTAGGAGGGATCCCCTTTCTCCACATCCTCTCCAACAATTGTTGTTTCTTGCCTTGTCTATCTTTGCCATTCTAACTGGCGTAAGGTGGTATCTCAGTGTGGTTTTGATTTGAATTTCCCTGATGGCTAATGATTTTGAACATTTTTTCATGTGTCTGTTAGCCATTTGTATGTCTTCATTGGAAAAGTGTCTGTTCATATCTTCTGCCCATTTTATGATTTGTTTATTTGTTTCTCGTGTATTGAGTTTGAGAAGTTCTTTGTAGATCTTGGATACCAGTCCTTTATCTGTGGTGTCCTTTGCAAATATATTCTCCCATTCCGTGGGCTGTCTCTTAGTTTTTTTGACTGTTTCCTTGGCTGTGCAGAAGCTCTTTATCCTGATAAAGTCCCATAAGTTCATTTTATCTTTTATTTCTCTTGCCTTTGGCGATGTGTCGTGAAAAAGGTTGCTCTGGCCGATGTCATAGAAGTTGTTGCCTATGTTCTCCTCTAGAATTTTGATGGATTCCTGTCTCACATTGAGGTCTTTCATCCATTTGGAGTTTATTTTTGTGTATGGTGTGAGAGAGTGGTCAAGTTTCATTCTTTTGCATGTAGCTGTCCAATTTTCCCAGCACCATTTATTGAAGAGACTGTCTTTTTTCCACCGGATGTTTTTTCCTGCTTTATCAAAGATTAGTTGCCCAAAGAGCCGAGGGTCCATTTCTGGGTTCTCTATTCTGTTCCATTGGTCGATGTGTCTGTTTTTGTGCCAGTACCATGCTGTCTTTGTGATCACAGCTTTGTAGTACAGCTCGAAATCCGGCATTGTGATGCCCCCAGCTTTGTTTTTCCTTTTCAACAGTTCCTTGGAGATTCGGGGCCTTTTCTGGTTCCATACAAATTTAAGGACTATTTGTTCCAGTTCTTTGAAAAATGTCCTCGGTATTTTGATCGGGATAGCATTGAAAGTGTAGATTGCTCTGGGTAGTATGGACATTTTAACTATGTTAATTCTTCCAATCCATGAGCATGGAATATTTTTCCATCTTTTTATGTCTTCCTCAATATCTTTCAAAAGTGATCTATAGTTTCTAGGATATAGGTCCTTTACGTCTCTGGTTAAGTTAATTCCAAGGTAACGTATGGTTTTTGGTGTTATTGTAAATGGGATGGATTCCCTAATTTCTCTTTCTTCAGTCTCGTTATTCGTGTATAGAAATGCAACTGATTTCTGGGCATTGATTTTGTATCCTGCCACCTTACTGAATTGTTCTATAACTTCTAATAGTTTGGGAGTGGATTCCTTTGGGTTTTCCATATAGAGTATCATGTCATCTGCAAAGAGAGACAGTTTGACTTCTTCTTTGCCGATTTGGATACCTTTGATCCCTTTTTGTCTTCTGATTGCTGTTGCAAGGACTTCTAGTACTATGTTGAATAATAGTGGCGAGAGTGGGCATCCTTGTCGTGTTCCTGATCTTAAGGGAAAGGCTTCCAGCTTTTCCCCATTGAGAATAATGCTTGCAGTAGGCTTTTCATAGATGGCTTTTATGAGATTGAGAAATGTACCCTCTATTCCTACACTCTGAAGGGTTTTAATCAGGAAAGGATGCTGTATTTTGTCAAATGCTTTTTCTGCATCAATTGAGAGGATCATATGGTTCTTGAGTCTTTTCTTGTTGATATGATGTATCACATTGATTGATTTGCGAGTGTTGAACCATGCTTGCATCCCAGGTATGAATCCCACTTGGTCATGATGGATAATCCTTTTAATGTACTGTTGGATTCTATTAGCAAGGATCTTGTTGAGGATTTTGGCATCCATATTCATTAGAGAAATCGGTCTGTAATTCTCCTTTTTGAGGGGGTCTTTGCCTGGTTTGGGGATCAAGGTAATATTAGCCTCATAGAATGAGTTTGGTAGCTTTCCTTCTGTTTCTATTTTTTGAAATAGCTTTAGGAGAATAGGTATTATTTCTTCTTTGAATGTTTGGTAGAATTCCCCAGGAAAACCGTCTGGGCCTGGAGTTTTATTATTTGGAAGGTTGTTTATCACTGACTCAATTTCTTCATAGTTAATTGGCCTATTTAAGAAATCTATTTCTTCCTGTTTCAGTCTTGGTAGTTTATAGGTTTCCAGGAAGGCCTCCATCTCTTCCAGATTGTTTAGTTTTTTGGCATATAGCTGTTGATAAAAGTTTCTAATAATCCTTGCAATTTCAATGGTGCTGGTCGTGACCTCTCCCTTTTCAGTCATAATTTTAATAATCTCAGTCCTTTCTCTTTGTTTTTGGACAAGTTTTGCCAGTGGTCTATCAATTTTATGGATTCTCTCAAAGAACCAGCTTCTAGTCCTGTTGATCTGCTCTACTGTGCTTCTGGTTTCTAATTCATTGATTTCTGCTCTAATCTTGGTCAACTCCTTCCTTGTCAGTGGGTTAGGCCTGTCCCTCTGTTGCTGTTCCAGTTTCTTGAGGTGAGAATATAGAAACTGCATTTTAGATTTTTCTATTCTTTTGAGTGAGGCTTGGATGGCTATGTATTTCCCCCTTAGGACTGCCTTTGCAGTATCCCATAGGTTTTGGACCGTTGTGTATTCATTCTCGTTGGTCTCCATAAATTGTTTAATTTGTTTTTTGATTTCCTGGTTTATCGAGTCATTCTTGAGCAGGATGGTTCTTAGCCTCCAAGTGTTTGAGTTTCTTCCAGGTTTTTCCTTGTGGTTGAGTTCCAATTTCAGAGCGTTGTGGTCTGAGAATATGCAGGGGATAATTTCAATCTTTTGGTATTGGCTGAGACCTGTTTTGTGTCCCAGAGCATGATCTATTCTTGAGAATGTTCCATGGGCATTTGAATAGAATGAGTATTCTTTGGTTCTGGGGTGTAGTGTTCTATATATATCTATGAGGTCCAACTCGTCGAGTATGGCATTCAAAGCCTTTGATTCTTTGCTTAGTTTTTGCCAGGGTGTTCTGTCTATTTCTGATAGTGGGGTGTTGAGGTCCCCTACTATTACTGTGTTCTTATCTATATGTCTCTTTATTTTGGTTAAGAGTTGGCTTGTGTATCTTGCTGCTCCCCTGTTGGGGGCATATATATTAATAATTGTCATATCCACTTGTTGAATACTTCCTTTAAGAATAATATAGTGCCCTTCTGTATCTCTCTCTATGGCCTCTAGTTTAAAATCCAGTCTATCTGATATGAGAATTGCTACTCCAGCTTTCTTTTGAGGTCCATTTGCGTGGAAGATGGTACTCCATCCCCTTACTCTAAGTCTGAATGCATCTTTGGGTTCAAAATGAGTCTCTTGTAGACAGCAAATGGATGGGTCATGTCTTTTTATCCAATCTGCAACCCTGTGGCGTTTTATGGGAGAGTTTAAGCCATTTAGATTGATAGAGATTATTGACAGATATGATTTTAATGATGCCATTTCTCTTTAAAGTCTTTGTATCGGTTGTGACTTGCTGCTCTGTATCACTCTTGGGGCCTTTTTACCTTTATAGAGCCCCCCTTAATATCTCCTGTAGGGCTGGTTTCGTGGTTACGAAATTGGTTAATGATTGGCGATTTTGGAACGTCTTTATTTCTCCATCAATTCTGAATGACAGCTTTGCTGGATAAAGGATCCTTGGCTGCATGTTTTTCTCTGAAAGAGCTTTAAAAATGCCCCCCCAAGCCTTTCTCTCATTCCAGGTCTCTGTAGACAGGTCTGACGTAATCCTGATACCTTTGCCTTGGTACGTGAGAAATTTCTTTGCCCTGGCCGCTTTCAATACTGTATCCTTGGATCTAATATTTGCGAATTGCACTATGACATGCCGTGGCGTAGGTTTGTCCTGGTTGAGCTTGGATGGGGTCCTCTCTGCCTCTTGGACACGAATGCTTGTTTCCCTTGCTAGATTAGGGAAGTTTTCAGCTACAATTTGTTCAAATATCTCTTCTAGACCTCTGTTTTTCTCCACCCCTTCAGGGATGCCGATGATTCTGACATTGGATCGTTTCATAGAGTCAGTAATCTCCCGTAATCTACATTCGTGGGCGTGGATTTTTTTAAGACCAGCTTCTATTTTCGTTTTTTCTTCTACTAACCCATCCTCCAATTCGCTAACGCGTTCCTCTGCCTCGGTGACCCTGGCCGTCAGAGCCTCTAGTTTTGACTGCATTTGGCTCATAGAATTTTTAATTTCTGTCAGATTCGCTCTCATTTCTGCCCTTAGGGATTCTATATTCTCAGCAACGCTTTCTCTGATGCTTTTTTCAAGTTTACTCATCATCTTGACCATTGTTGCTCTGAATTCCATTTCTGATAATTGGGATACATCCATATGTATTAATTCTGTGGCCGAGGCCAATTCTGTGGCAGAGGCCACAGACTCATTATCTTTTCTTTGCTGGGGGGGACTTCTCCTTCTCGTCATTCTGATGAAGAGAGATTGCAGGGTTGTCCAGAGCCCAAGTGTTGACTGGGACCCAGGCCGTGCGCCCTTGTTTTATAGAGATCTTAGGGATGTGGGCTTCTTCCTTAAAGAGTTTATTTATTTATTTGAGAGAGAGAGAGACAGTCAGCAAGAAAGGGAACCCAAGCAGAGGAGTGGGAGAGGAAGAAGCAGGTTCCCGGTGGAGAAGCCCGATGAAGGACTCCTTACGGAGCGTTGTGATCACACCCTAATCCGAAGACAGGTGCTTGGTGACTGCGCCACTCAGGCGCTCCGGGTTGTGGGCTTCTTGATTTTTCAGCCTGCCTTCTGGGGGAGGGGCCTGCCTGCAGGTACTCAGAAAACCCTGTTTGGGTAGAGTCTCTGTGTCCCTTGCGAGGGGGGATGGGGATGGGCACCCTGTGAGCCGGTATTTCCGGGCTTTTGTTCTCTGGCGGCTTTCCCTGGCGGTTTGCTATGCCTCTTCTGAGAGAGCAGCAGCGGCTGAAATTCAGCCTCTGTCTCAGAACAGAGGGATCGCGGATCGTTCTCCACTGATGTTCTGGCCACTTTAACTCTGTTTCTGTTGGTGCTGCTCAACCCTGCAGCATCCCGGGCTGTGCGCCCCACACCCGGCGTCCCAGCCCTCACTTCCAGGGCCGGCACGTCTCTGTCCTTTGTGTTTCCAACCCCGCCCGCCGCCAGCCGCCCCGCGCGGGCTCCCGGAGCTCCCCGTCTCAGTCTGGTGTCTCACGGGTGCTGACCGCGAGTCCGCCTGCTCCCCCGTGCAGGTGGCCCTCCAGCCGCCAGCCGCCCCGCGGACGCTCCCGGAGCTCCCGGTCTCAGCCTCGATCCAGTGAGCACACCGGAGCTCCGGAGCTCCGTGAGATGTTTGGTGGCGCACGCTCCCGGCTCACGGACTCAGTCTGCTGTTTCCAGAGTGTGGGTCCACGGTCCACCCGCTCCCCGTTGCAGGTGGCCCGCCAGCCGCCCTGCGCGTGCGCTCCTGGAGCTCGCGTTCTAAGTCTGCTGTCTCGCGGGTGCCGTACGCGAGTCCGCCTGCTCCCCCGTGCAGGTGGCCTGCCAACCGCCAGCCGTCCCGCGTGCGCTCCCGGAGCTCCCTTCTCAGTCTGCTGTCTCAAGCGTGCGGGTCTGCGGTCTGTCCGCTCCCCCTTGTAGGTGGCTACTGCTTCCTGGCGCCCTGACACGGTGGCTCCCTCCCCCTTCTGTTTATCTTCCGATATCTGTGCGCGGTTTCACGGCTCCCCGCTTCGTACCTCGATACTCAGTGCTGGAGATGTTCATTTGTAGAGATCCAGATGTATCTTCCTGCGTCTCAGGCTGATTCCGTGGATATTCCTGCTGGTCTGGGTACCTATCCAGCTCAACTCAGGGGACCGGCTGAAAAAGGGGTCCCCTACTCCTCCGCCATCTTAACCTCCCCCCGCTAGTAGCATGTTCTTTAACCTCCATGTATTTTTGGTCTTTCCAAATTTTTTGTTATGATTGACCTCAAGTTTCCTAGTGTTGTGGTCAGAAAATGTGCATCCAGGTTGCCCACGTTGCTCAGTCGGTTGAGCGTCTGCCTTTGGCTTGGGTCATGATCCCAGGGTCCTGTGATTGAACCCCGCATTGGGCTCCTCTGCTCGTCTCCCTGCTCATGACTTCTCTCTCTCTCTTTCTCATAAATAAATAAAACTTTAAAAATAAAAAAGAACATATACATCTTATGATCTCAATCTTTTTGTACTTATTGAGGTCTGATTTGTGACCCAGTATGTGATCTGTTCAGTAGAAGTCCCATGTGCACTTGAAAAGAATGTGTATTCTGCTGTTTTAAGATGAAGTGTTCTGAATATATCTGTTAAGTCCATCTGGTCATCCAGTGTCATTCAAAGCCATTGTTTCCTTGTTGAATTTCTGCTTAGATGGTTTGTCCATTGATTTAAGTGGGTGTTAAAGTTCCCTACTATTATTGTATTATTATCAATGAGTTATTTTATGTTTGTTATTAATTGTTTTACATATTTGTATTCTCTAAGTTGGGGGTATCAATATATACAATTGTTAGATTTTCTTGTTGGATAGACCCCTTTATTATGATATAGTGCCCTTCTTCAACTCTTGTTACAGTCTCTGGTTTAGAATCTAGTTTGTCTGATATAAATATTGCTACTTTGGCTTTCTTTTGACATCCATTTTTATGATAAATATTTCTATATCACCTCACTTTCAATCTGCAGGTGTCTTTGGGTCTAAAATGAATCTCTTGTAGGCAGCATATAGATAGGTCTTGTTTTCTTATCCATCCTGACACCCTCTGTCTTTTGTTTGGAGCATTTAGTCTGTTTTCATTCAGAGTAATTATTGATAGATATGTATTTAGTGCCACTTTATTACTTGTTTTGTCATTGTTTCTGGAGATTTTCTATGTTCCTTTTTAGTCTTTGTTGCTTTTGGTCTTTCTTTCCCACTCGAGGAGTCCCCTTTAACATTTCCTGCAGGACTGGTTTAGTGGTGAAGAACTCCCTTAGTTTTCGTTTGTCTGAGAAACTCTTTATCTTTCCTTCTATTCTGAATGATAGCCTGCTGGATAGAGTATTCTTGGCTGCGTATTTTTCCTGCTTAGCATGTTGAATATATTATGTCAGTTCTTTCTGGCTTGCTGTGTTTCTGTAGATAGATTCGCTGCTAGCCTTATATGTCTTCCCTTGTAAGTTAGGGACTTCTTTTGTCTTGGTGCTTTTAGGAGTTTTCTTTATTGCTATAGTTTGCAAATTTAACTACAGCATGTCTTGGTGTTGACCTGATTTTGTTGATTTTGTTGGGCTTTCTCTGTGGCCCCTGGATTTGGATGTCTGTTTCATTCCCCAGATTAGGGAAGTTTCAGCCATAGTTTCCTCAAATAAACCTTCTTCCCCTTTTCTCTCTCTTCTTGTCCTGGGACTCCTGTGATACAAATGTTGTTGCATTTGATGGAATCACTGAATTTCCTACGTGTACTCTCATGATCCAATATTTTCTTTTCTCTCTTTTGTTCAGCTTCCTTATTTTCCATAATTTTTTATTGTATATCACTTATTTGTTCCTCTGCTTCTTCCTTCCTGTGGTCTTTACATACAATTGGTTGTGACTCTTAGTTATTGCATTTTTCATTTCGGCCTGATTTTTTTTTTAGCTATTTTATATCTGCAGTAAGGGTCTCCCTGATGTCCTCTATGCTTTTCTCAAGCCCACCAGTATCCTTATGATTGTTGCTTTAAATTTTGGATCAGGCACATTACTAATATCTGTTTTGATTAGATCCTTGGTCATGACCTTTTCTTGTTCTTTCTTTTGGGATGAATTCCTCTATCTTGGCATTTTGTCTAGGTTTCTGTCTTTTTCTGTAAGTTAGTAAAGCCTGTTATGTTTCCTGATCCTGAAAGTTATGACTTTATTAAAAAGAGATCATATTGTGTCCAGGGCCTGGCTCTTCAGGGAGTGTCTCTGCTGGGTCCTGTGTGCACTCTGCTACTCTGAATCGGTTGCTGTATCCCTCAGGTCAGTCATCTGTAGAGGTTCTTGTTGCTTGCATTGGGGAGTGTTTAGACCTTGGCCAGAATGTAGGGATTTTATAGGTGTGTTCCCGTCTGCTCATTAAAAGAGACCTTATGCTATTTCCACTAGAACTGAAGATTTGCAGAATTCTGTGGTCAGTAGACATGGTACATGCAGGGTTTTTTTTCTGGTCTCTGGGGAATGGGCCCACTGCATGGGTTTTTAGTCACCCTTGCCCAAGAAAATAGTACCAACAGTGCACAGGATGGTAGGCCTTGGTGTAAACAAGTTAGGCAGCAGTGTTGGTGGTGTGCTATTTACTAAGTTGGTTTATGCTGAGGTGTGGGTGAGGGAAATGGTGCCAGACAGCTCCTTTGTTTCCAGGGAGTCTGTTTTAAAGCTCTCAGGGAAGCACTTTCAAAGGAGCAAATAATTTCCCCCTGTGCATCCCAGGCATTTTTCAGATCAATGTTTTCACACTGTCTGTCTCTGGGTTGCTTGCCGGCCTGGGGCAGCACAGTGCATCTTGGGTTCTATATTAGCCACTCATTCTGATTTTTTGAAATTCCAAGCATCAGGGACCTGGTGTGTCAGGGACCTGCATTCATCCTCTGGGAAAGGGTCTTGCTGTACTGGGACTGATGCAGGTTTGATGCAGTCACCCCAGAGCACAGGGGCATGGGATTTGGAGCATAGCAGGCTAAACAGCCCATGTCCCATCTAGATGCCTTCAGCAGGTGTTTCTGTACCTATGCTGAGGACCAGGAGAGGGAAATGACACCCGCCCATTCTTTTGTCCCTAGAGAGGCAATGCCTCCTCTCACATATGCACTCCAAAAAGTATGAACAGTCTCTCCCTGTGCATCTGAGGCAATCTTCAGATTGTGCAGTCTGCCCTGTGGTGCCTGTCTGCCTCCTCTCCAGGAGTAGGGCGGTGTCCTCTAATCTCTATCCCAGCCAAACCCAGGGACCTCTAAAACTGCATTTTTGAGCCCTGCTGGTGGCAAAAACACTTGGAAATCAGCCCCTCTCATTTTCCCAGCCAATGGCTTTGGGGAAGTGTTCTCCTTGTGTGTATCCATGTGCACTCCACTCTCTCTCACTTTTCTCCATGACCAGGGCTCCCTCCCTTCCACAGCACCAGTGGTCATTTTTCCCCCAAAACCACATCTCTGCACTTTCTATCTTCCTCAATATGACCTCTTCTCTCCCTCTAGTTGTGCAGTTTGTGCTATCAGTCCTCAGGTTGATTTCTTGGGTAGTCAGAATGATTTGATAGCTATCTAGAGTGTTCAAGGGACCAGGCAAACCTGGGGTCCTCCTACTGTGCTGCCATCTTAGCTCTTCTTTCTCAGCTTTTACTGATTTTGATGGGAGTTCTCTGAGCCTCAGGATCTGGATGCCTGTTTCCTTCCCCAGATTAGGGAAGTTTTCAGCTATTATTTCCTCAAATAAATTTCCTGCACCCTTTTCTCTCTTCTTCTTCTTCTGAGACTCCTGTAATACCAATGGTATTACATTTGATGGAGTCACTGAGTTCCCTAAGTCTAGTCTTGTGTTCCATACTTCGTTCTCTCTTTTGTTCAACTTCATTGTTTTCCATTGTTTTGTCTTCTATATCACTAACTCATTCTGTGTCTTGCAGCCTTGTGTTCATTGCATCAAGTGTGTTTCCAATTTCAGTTATTGCAGTTTTCATTTCAGACTCGTTTTTTAATTCATTTATCTCTGGGATAAGGGCCCTCCTGAAGTCTTCCATTCTTTTCTCAAGCCCAGTCAGCATCCTTATGATCGTTGCTTTTAATTTTCCATCAGGCATGTTACTTATATCTGTTTCACTTAGATTTCTGGCTGTGGCCTTTTCTTATTCTTTCATTTGGGATGAATTCTTCCATCTTGGCATTTTATCTAAGTCTCTGCCTTTTTCTGTGTGTTAGAACAGCCTGTTATGTTTCCTGCTCCTGAGAGTAATGCCTTTATGAAGAAGAGGTCATACAGTGTCCAGAGCTTTGTGCTTCTGGGAGTGTCTGTATTGTGTGCACTCTGCTGCTGTGTTTTGACTGCTCTATCCTTAACACCACTCATCTCCTTTTACCTGCAGTGGGCAGTATTTGGTCCTTTGCCAGAATGCGGTGATTTTTTAGATATACTCTGTCTGCTTGTTAAATGTGACCTGATACTATTTCCACTAGAACTGAAGCCCTGTAGAACTCTCTGGTTAGGATATGTGGTGTCAGCAGTGATTACTGCTGATCTTCTGGGAAAGAGACCCACTGCACTAGAACTGAGGCTAGTTGACCAAGAAGGACAGTATAACCAGAGCACGGGGTCGTAGGACTTGATGTAAGCAGGTTAGGCAGCCAATGTTGGAGCCGTGCTGCTTACTCCAGGTGGCTCTGCGTTTATGCTAAGAGGTGAAGGAGGGAAATGGTGCCAGCAATGGTGCCTTTGTCCCTGGAGAGGTGTCTCTGCGCACTCTGCCTCTCAGGGAAGCACTCTGAGAAGAGCAAGTAATTTTTTGCACCATGTGTCACAGGCATTTTTCAAATTGCTGTTTCCATACTGTCTGCCTCTAGTGGTTTGGCTGCCTTCTCTCCAGGAGCAGCACAATGCCCTCTGGGCTCTAACCCAGCCAAGCCTATAGCCTTCTGAAACTCCAGCTTTAGAGACGTGGTGTGGGCAGGGGCCTTTGCTGGTCTTCTGGGAGAGGGTCCCACCATGCAGGGACTGAGACAAGGTTGACCAAAATGGGCTGTCATGCCAGAGCACAGGGGTGTGGGTCTTGGTGCAAGCAAGTCAGGCAGCCAGTGTTGGAGCTGAGCTGTTTTCCACAAGTGGCTCTGTGTTTATGCTGAGGGGTGGGTGAAGGAAATGGGGCCAGCTGGCTCTTTTGTCCCCACAGTGGTGTCTCCCTGAACTCTGCCTCTCAGGGACAAGCTCCAAGAAGAGCAAAAATCTCCCCACTTTGTGCCCCAAGCATTCTTCAAATTGCTGTTTCCAGGCCTTCTGCCCTTGGGTTGTTTGCCTGCTTTCTCTCCAGGAGTAGGGCAGCACCTGCAGGGCTCTATCCCAGCCAAGCCTGCTGACCTTTAAAACTCCAGTCTTTAAGCCCTGCTAGTTTCAAGAACTCACAAAAATCAGCCCCTCTTGTTTTCCCAGCCATTAGTTTTGGGGAAATGTTCTACTTGTGCACTCCCCTGCATGCTCTTGTCTTTCTAACCCTTCTCTGTGACCATGGCTTCTGTCCCTCCTCAGCACCTGCAATCTCCTTCTCCCCTAAATCATGTCTCCACGCATCCTACTTTCTTCTATGTGTCTTCTTCTCTCCCTTTAGATGTGGAGTTTGTTCTGTCAGTCTTCAGATTGATTTATGGGGTATTTAGAATGATTTGGTAATTGTCTAGTTGTGTTTGAGGGACGAGATGAGCCTAGAGTCCTCCTACCATTCCACCATCTTAGATCTTTTATTGACATTTTAAACTTACATTAAATGCAATTTCTTTTACTATACCCTTAATTTCTTTCACGTCTCAAAACTGAAGGCCTTTACTAATTTATGTTATTGTTTGTGGTTTCTGGTGATTTAAACTATATCTTTATTTTATTTTAAATACCTTATTTTCTCTTTTTTAGTGCTTTGCATTTATACATCCTGTTAGCATGTATCCTATACTTCTATGGTAGACCTGGACAGGATAAAAATGAAGCCCCTGAGAAGTGCCTTTTCTAGGAAGAAGCCCCAGAATTTAGTGCTTGAATAGTATGACCACTGATAAAGTCATCATTGGAGATGCAGCTTCATTATATTTTAATCTTTCTACAGCTGCTTTAGGGCATCATTTTTAAGCCTACATTTTGTTTTAGAGGCTCTCAGAAATAAAATCATACCTAAATTACCTGTTTAGAGGATTTGTGAGAAAAAGTAGGCAGCAGAAAAAAATACTATCATGTTTGTCTAAGTTTTCCATATGTTTCAACATAGAGCCAAAATCTGTGGAGTGTAGAATAGAAATTTACTGGAAGGCTACAGGAGAAGGAGTTGCAACTGAGCCAAGAAGACTAACAGTGTTGTCCTTGGTATAGGTAACTGTTTCCATTTCTGCTGGCATCTGTATCTAATTCTCAAGTGTTTTATTTATGGTTTAGGCCAAAACACTAGTCCTTTCAGTTAAGTGGACTAACCTTCATTGAAAGAGGCAGACATTAAGTCAAACTGACTGAAATTACATGTGGGTATAGGTGGGAAAGTTTGCATCTGGTTGAAAATGCACGTGCCTGAGGAGATTGTTTCAAGCCTACTGAATATTAAATTAGGGCAGTTGTTCTCAAATTTGAATATCAGAATCACCTGGAGGGTTTAAAAGATGGATTTCACTAATCCCCAGAGTTCCTGATTGGATATATAGGCATAGGGTGGGGACTAATAATTTGTCTTGGAATTTTGTTGAAAGTTCCCACGTCATACTGATGCTGCTGGTCTTGGGACTTTACTTTTAAAACTACTAGAATATAGCAACAATACTAATTACAGACTCCCATCTTCTACTGGAAATAGAGCTCCTGGTAAAACGCCAGGCTTGCTCAGGATTTGGGAGGGGTAAATATTAAACCTACAATTTGGAGGTTTCAATACCCAAAGCTTGATAGGGCAGAGTAAGTGGGGATTAACATCTCCTGGGCAGTGGAGCCAGTATGCTGGAGCCAGTACTTACTGGCTCCTGAGAGCCAACAAGCACATCTCCTCCCAGCTCCATGTTCAGAGATGTCAGGTTGGTAGCTTGAAATCAACCTTGGTGGGAGATTTACACCACAGATATTTACTAGCATGCCATGGCCTACAAGTGATAGTGGGTGCTGATATGTGCATAAGGTTAGATACACTAAAGACCCTAAAAACCACAGACCCTGCTTTTGAGAGGTTACATTCTAAATACAAACAAGCAATTATAAAATTGGTATTATTCATTTAAAAAGCATTTACTGAACACTTGCCATGTGTCAAGAACTGTAACAGACACTGGAGATACAACAGTGAACCAGAAAAACACAGTCTTTACCTTCTTGGAGTTTACACAATTTTAAAGAAAAGAAATAACTGTAATGTGAGTGGTTTAACTTAATCCTTTGTTAAAAAACATCAAACTTTACATCGGAATCCGGGGATGTACTGTATGGTGACTAACATAATATAATAAAAAAATCATTTAAAAAAAAACTATCACAAGTACATTAGCAGCAAAGAGCATAAACTCTTTAAAACTCAAAATAATGAAGAAAATTCCTAATAATTATCTTTACAAGCACAGTGGTGTTTAAATAACAAAATTCAGCCAATTAAGTTTGATGATCTAATTGGCTTTATTAAGCAATTCATGAATAGGGCAGCATCCCATTTAGCCAGTAGAGAGATGCTCTGAGGAGTTATACAAAATGGAAGGTTTTTATGAGAAGGAGGCTGGGGCAAGAAGTTATTAGCAAAAGAAAAGAAAGGATTGTTTCTGGAAAGGTCACCTTCCCTTAGGGGGAAGAGCAGGGGTCTTATCATGCAGTTACCTCACCTTCCTTGGGGGAGGTAGGGGATGGAGAGAGCCAATGTGGACGATTAGCTCTTAGGTACTGACCAGTTGACACTACCATTTCTGGGGGAAGTTGAAACTGCAATTAAGTTAAGTATTAAGCCCTTGTTTGGTGACCTGGCCTAATGTAAGTGTCTCTGTCTTGGGCCTATGGTTTTCTTTTTAACAGTGGAATATTGTGATTTTGAAAATTACTTTTATCTATTGACATTTGCTATATGTTTAATATATTTACTGAAAGTATTTAGTTTAGATATACTTACTGTCTACTTGGATCTCTCCAATACTAAATGTATTCAAATTTGGAAACAATGTGGGTACTTTCTGCTTCTTAGGTGAATGTTCCCTCATTTCCAGACACAGAGTTCATTGGCTTCACTCTCTTTATCTTTTTAAAACAAAACTTGTGCCATATGGTAGAAAACAGGAAAGAGACTTAAGGATATTAAAAATATTTACATTTTTGCCAGAGTAAACACATATTAATTTTAAGAAGAATGTTTTTAGCATGGCTTATTAGTTTTGTCAGTTATCCTAATTTCTTTTATTTAGTGACAAATTTTTAAAAGGTAATTATTCAAGGTGGGTTCAGTATAGTAGGGCAATTTATGAGGTAGGTAATAGAGAAGAGGACAGAAGTGGGATTTTAAGAAAGCCCTTACAAGAACATCAATGTTGCCTATGGGTTATACCCAGAGCACCTCTCTCTACTCCCTTGCCAGTTAGAACTTGCCAGGTTCCAAAAAGGGTGCGGAATGGCAAGAGCCTACACTTTTTGGTTGGTGGGTGAATGAAGACATTAAAAAAAATATATAGCCTTTACTTCCAACTCAGGGAGTCAGTACTAATTTCACAATTGCATGATTAATATTACTTCCTCTAAGGGCTTATCACTTTATTCTTTTTGCTTCAAGTTTTTATTTAAATTCTAGTAAGTTAACATATAGTGTAGTATTAGTTTCAGAAGTAGAATTTAGTGATTCATCACTTACAAATAACACCCAGTGCTCATCACAACAAGTGCCCTCCTCCATACCCATCACCCATTTAACCTGTCCCCATGCCCACCTCCCCTCCAGCAAACCCTCAGTTTGTTCTCTATAGTTAAGAGTCTGTTTTTTGATTTGCCTCTTTTTCTCCCCTATGTTCATCTGTTTTGTTCCTTAAATTCCACATATGAGTGAAATTATGTGGTATTTGTCTTTCTCTGACTGACTTATTTAGCTTAGCATAATACACTCTAACTCCACCCACATTGTTGCGAATGGCAAGATTTCATTCTTTTTATGAGTGACTTATATCCCATTGTGTGTGTGTGTGTGTGTGTGTGTGTGTGTGTGTGTGTGTGTGTATATATATATATATATATATATATATATATATAACACATCTTCTTTACCCATTCATTAGTTGATGGACATTTGGGCTCTTTCCATAATTTGGCTACTGTTGATAATGCTGCTATAAACATCAGGGTGCATGTATCCCTCTGAATTGGTATTTCTGTATCCCTTGGGTAAATACCTAGTAGTGCAATTTCTGGATCATAGTTCTATTTTTAACTTTTTCAAGAAATTCCATACTGTTTTTCAGAGTGGCTTCAATAGTTTGCATTCCCACCAATAGTATAAGAGGGTTCCCCTTTCACTGCAACTTCACCAACATCTGTTGTTTCCTGTGTTCATTTTAGCCATCTTCATAGGTGTGAGATGATATCTCCTTGTAATTTTGATTTGTATTTCTCTGATGATGAGTGATGTTGAGAATCTTTTCATGTGTCTGTTAACCATCTGTACGCCTTCTTTGGAAAAATGTCTATTCTTGTGTTCTGCCCTTTTCTTAATAGAGTATTTGTTTTTTGGGTGT
This sequence comes from Ailuropoda melanoleuca, assembly GCF_002007445.2. Taxonomy (NCBI): domain Eukaryota; kingdom Metazoa; phylum Chordata; class Mammalia; order Carnivora; family Ursidae; genus Ailuropoda; species Ailuropoda melanoleuca. Next base: position 63,309,761 of record NC_048238.1, read on the forward strand.
TGAGTTTGATACATTCCTTATATATTTTGGATACTAACACTTTATCAGAGTTGTTATTTGCAAATATCTTCTCCCATTGTGAAGGTTGCCTTTTAGTTTTGTTTGTTTGCTTCATTGTGCGGAAGCTTTTTATCTTGATGAAGTCCCAGTAGTTCATTTTTGCTTTTGTTTCCCTTGTCTCCAGAGACATGCCTAGAAAGAAGTTGCTACAGCCAGTGTCAAAGAGGTTGTTGTCTGTGTTCTGCTCTAGGATTTTCATGGTTTCCCTATTTCACATTTAGGTCTTTCATCCATTTTGAATTTATTTTTGTGTATGGTGTGAAACAAACTGAGGGCATCAGAGAGGAGGGGGGTGGGGGAATGGGATAGGCTGGTGACGGGTTTTAAGGAGGGCACGTATTGCATGGTGCACTGGGTGTTATACGCAACTAATGAATCATGGAACTTTACATCAAAAGCTAGCGGTGTACTGTATGGTGACTAACATAATATAATAAAAAATATTATTAAGTGAAAAAAAAAGAGTGGACTTGTTGTGATGAGCACCAGGTGTTGTATGGAAGTATTGAGTCACTATATTGTACACCTGAAACTAACATTACACTGTATGTTAACCTAACTGGAATTTAAATAAAAATTTTAAAAAAGAAAAAAAAAAGAAAGTGGCCCAGTTTCATTCTTCTGCATGTTGCTGTCCAGTTTTCCCAACACCATTTATTGAAGAGATTGTCTTTTTTCCTTTGGATATTCTTTCCTGCTTCGTTGAAGTTTAGTTGACCATAAGGTTGTGGGTCTATTTCTGGGTTCTCTCTTCCGTTCCATTGATCTATGTGTCAGTTTTTGTGCAAGTACCATATTGTCTTGATCATTACAGCTTTGCAATTTAGCTTGCAGTCTGGAATTGTGATGCCTCCAGCTTTGCTTTTTTTTTTTCAAGATTACTTTGGCTACTTGGAGTCCTTCATGGTTTCATATAAATTTGAAGATTGTTTGTTCTCACTCTGTGAGAAATGCAGGTAGTATTTTGATAGGGATTGCATTAAATGTGTAGATTGCTTTAGGTAGCATAGACATTTTAACAATATTTGTTCTTTCACATATGAAACTTTAGAACTCCAGGACACGCAAACCAGAATGTTGAAAACATAAGTTTCAAGTTGGACATCATGTTTCCAGTTCTTTCAGGAAAAATATATTTATCTAGTATCTAAATTGAGACAAAGAAAGTCAGAAAGAGCGGGGAATTACCAAAAGAGTGTATTATAAGTGTTCTCCTTGAGATTGTTTTTGAATGCCTTTAAAAACTGGGTGTGTAAGTTAAAGCTGCTTTTAGCACTTCCTCAACAGCTTACCTTAAATTTTGCTAAACTTGGCAGCATTGTAAGGGTCATATTTTCACACAGATGCACTCTTCCTGAACAGAATGTATTTGACAGAAACAAGTTTTTCTTTCATGCCAGGCATTTATGTGTCTGCTTTCCATAACAAACAGCAAGACAAAGCTTACCATTCTGGACTCTCTCCCAATATTTCCAATTTAGCTATGAAAACAGGATTTTTTATTTCATGGTTTGAAGGAGTACCCTTTAAAAGTTAACTCTTTAAAGTTAACTCTTTAAAAGAACATAACATTTTCCCTCAATCATTTTATGTCCTATGATTTGAATTTTTTTGCATTTCTTCAGACATCCCAAAGTCTATCCTTATATCACATGAGTTGGAGACATTTTCATAAGTTATCCTTTTTTTCTCTCACATAATTTAGCATTTTATTATAGCTCTTATTTGCATTATTTTCTGTTTCGGATAGTAAGTCTAATCAGATTGAAGCCAGCATATGTTTTGTTTCTAGGTTTTTTTTTTTAAAGATTTTATTTATTTATTTGACAGAGATAGAGACAGCCAGCAAGAGAGGGAACACAAGCAGGGGGAGTGGGAGAGGAAGAAGCAGGCTCACAGCGGAGGCGCCCGACGTGGGACTCGATCCCGTAACGCCGGGATCACGCCCTGAGCCGAAGGCAGACGCTCAACCACTGTGCCACCCAGGCGCCCCTCTTTCTAGGTTTTTAACAGAGTCTTGGAAATGTCCCAAGCTGCCAGAGTTTTGTCTGAAATAGACTAATTTTCAAGAGTTCAGCTGTTTTCAAACTCTATCCTTTCATAATAAATGGTGTCTGTCCAAATAAAAGGGCAAATTATTATGGTAGGTTAGGACCTGGTGAACTAAGGAAAAAAATCTCGCCAGGCTATATTTAAAACCAAAATTGAAGTACACCATAAGCTTAACACCAGCAATTCCAAGGATAACCGTGGCATGCATCCAGCATTCTCAGTTTTCCAGAGAAGTCAAAGCATCCAATGAAAACTTTGATACTAAAAGAATGACTATTAGGTTTTTCATTTTGAAGCAGTTTATTAGAAGGAGACTGACAAGAAGACCTATTTTTAAATGGTCACATTTCTATTGGGAAGAGAAAGAAAAATGATTTTTCTTCATTTGTAAAATAAATTGGATGAATTAAAATTGATATTTTAGCTGAATATAATTTTGCCATCATAATCATCATCACTACCTTTATGAACCTAAATAACTGATTTGAAATAGAATGTTAGTATATTTCACATGTCACCTTAATTCCTTCTTTTTTTTAGATTTTTTAAGATTTTATTTTTAAGTAATCTCTACACCCAACATGGGACTTGAACTCACAACCCCAAAATCAAGAGTCACATGCCGGAGTGCCTAGGTGGCTTAGTTGGTTAAGTATCTAATTTCGGCTCAGGTCATGATCTTGGGATCCTAGGATAGAGCCCCACATTAGGCTCCCTGCTCATCAGGGAGTCTGCTTGTCCCTCTCTCTCTTCCTGTGCCCCTCCCCCTGCTCATGCTCTCTCTCTCTCTCTCTCAAATAAATAAATAAATAAAATCTTTAATTAAAAAGAGTTACATGCTCTACCAACTGAGACAACAAGGAGCACCTGTCACCTTAATTCTTTACTGTCATGCTTTCCTTTTTAAAATTTGTCTTCAAGACCTAAATGTGAGATGTCAAACCGTAAAAATCCTAGAAGAGAGCATAGACTCATAATTTCTCTGACATTGGGGGTGGCAACATTTTTCTAGATATGTCTCCTGAGGCAAGGGAAACAAAAGTAAAAATAAAATATTGGGATTACATCAAAATAAAAAGCCTCCTAGATGCCTGGGTGGCTCAGTTGGTTCAGTGTCCAACTCTTGATTTCAGCTCAGGTCATGATCTCAGGGTGGTGAGATTGAGCCCTGCACTGGGCTCCACACTCAGCATGGAGTCTGCTTGTCCCTCTTCCTCTGCTCCTTCCCTTGCCCCCCCATAAATAAATAAATAAATTAATTAATTAATTAATTAATAATAATAAATAAATCTTAAAAATATATTTAAAAATAAAAATAAAAAGCTTCTGCACAGCAAAGGGACCAATTAAAAAAAACCTAAAAGACAACTTACAGAATGGGAGAAGATATTTGCAAAGGACTTATTCAGTAAAGAGTTACTATACAAAATATATAAAGACCTTATACATCTCAACATAAAAAAATACCCAAACCCAAATAATCCAATTTAAAAATGGTTGAAGGCACGAACAGACATTTCTTCAAAGAAGACAGAGATGGCCAACAGACACATGAAAAGATGCTCAGCATCACTGATCATCAGGAAAACACAAACCAAAACCACAATGAGATATCACCTCACAGCTGTCAGAATGGCTAAAATCAACAACACAAGAAACAACAAGTGTTGGCAAGGATGTGGAGAAAAAGGAATCTTTTTGCACTGTTGGTGGGAATGCAAACTGGTGCAGCCACTGTGGAAAATAGTATGGAGGCTCCTTAAAACATTAAAAACAGAATTACCATATGATCCAGCAATTGCTCTACTGGGTAGTTAACCAAAGAATACAATAACACTAATTTTTTTAAAATATTTTTTTATTATATTATGTTAGTCACCATACAGTACATCCCTGGTTTTTGATGTAAAGTTCGATGTCATTAGTTGCGTNGATGTAAAGTTTGATGCTTCATTAGTTGCGTATAACACCCAGTGCACCATGCAATACGTGCCCTCCTTACTACCCATCACCAGTCTATCCCATTCCCCCACCCCCTTCCCCTCTGAAGCCCTCAGTTTGTTTCTCAGAGTCCATAGTCTCTCATGCTTCACTCCCTCCTCTGATTGCCCCCCTTTTTTTATCCCTTTCTTCTCCTACCGATCTCCCTGCTATTTCTTATGTTCCATAGATGAGTGAAACCATATGATAATTATCTTTCTCTGCTTGATTTATTTCACTTAGCATAATCTCTTCCAGTCCTGTCCATGTTGCTGCAAATGTTGTGTAATCGTTCTTTCTGATGGCTGAGTAATATTCCATTGTATATATGGACCACATCTTCTTTATCCAGTCATCTGTTGAAGGGCATCTCGGCTCCTTCCACGATTTAGCTATTGTGGACAATGCTGCTATGAACATTGGGGTGCATATGGCCCTTCTCTTCACTACGTCTGGATCTTTGGGGTAAATACCCAGTAGTGCAATTGCTGGATCATAGGGCAGCTCCATTTTTAACTTTTTAAGGGACCGTCACACTGTTTTCCAAAGGNTTCCAGAGTGGCTGTACCAACTTGCATTCCCATCAACAGTGTAAGAGGGATCCCCTTTCTCCACATCCTCTCCAACATTTGTTGTTTCCTGCCTCGTCAATTGTTGCCATTCTAACTGGCGTAAGGTGGTATCTCAGTGTGGTTTTGATTTGAATTTCCCTGATGGCTAATGATTTTGAACATTTTTTCATGTGTCTGTTAGCCATTTGTATGTCTTCATTGGAAAAGTGTCTGTTCATATCTTCTGCCCATTTTATGATTTGTTTATTTGTTTCTCGTGTATTGAGTTTGAGAAGTTCTTTGTAGATCTTGGATACCAGTCCTTTATCTGTGGTGTCCTTTGCAAATATATTCTCCCATTCCGTGGGCTGTCTCTTAGTTTTTTTGACTGTTTCCTTGGCTGTGCAGAAGCTCTTTATCCTGATAANCTTTTTATCTTGATGAAGTCCCACAAGTTCATTTTATCTTTTGTTTCTCTTGCCTTTGGAGATGTGTCATGAAGGTTGCTGTGGCCGATGTCGGAGAGGTTGCTGCCCATNAGTTCTTTGTAGATCTTGGATACCAGTCCTTTATCTGTGGTGTCCTTTGCAAATATATTCTCCCATTCCGTGGGCTGTCTCTTAGTTTTTTTGACTGTTTCCTTGGCTGTGCAGAAGCTCTTTATCCTGATAAAGTCCCATAAGTTCATTTTATCTTTTATTTCTCTTGCCTTTGGAGATGTGTCGTGAAAAAGGTTGCTCTGGCCGATGTCATAGAAGTTGTTGCCTATGTTCTCCTCTAGAATTTTGATGGATTCCTGTCTCACATTGAGGTCTTTCATCCATTTGGAGTTTATTTTTGTGTATGGTGTGAGAGAGTGGTCAAGTTTCACTCTTTTGCATGTAGCTGTCCAATTTTCCCAGCACCATTTATTGAAGAGACTTTTTGGATGTTTTTTCCTGCTTTGTCAAAANTCCTTGGCTGTGCAGAAGCTCTTTATCCTGATAAAGTCCCATAAGTTCATTTTATCTTTTATTTCTCTTGCCTTTGGAGATGTGTCGTGAAAAAGGTTGCTCTGGCCGATGTCATAGAAGTTGTTGCCTATGTTCTCCTCTAGAATTTTGATGGATTCCTGTCTCACATTGAGGTCTTTCATCCATTTGGAGTTTATTTTTGTGTATGGTGTGAGAGAGTGGTCAAGTTTCATTCTTTTGCATGTAGCTGTCCAATTTTCCCAGCACCATTTATTGAAGAGACTGTCTTTTTTCCACCGGATGTTTTTTCCTGCTTTATCAAAGATTAGTTGCCCAAAGAGCCGAGGGTCCATTTCTGGGTTCTCTATTCTGTTCCATTGGTCTATGTGTCTGTTTTTGTGCCAGTACCATGCTGTCTTGGTGATCACAGCTTTGTAGTACAGCTTGAAGTCCGGCAACGTAATGCCCCCAGCTTTCTTTTTCCTTCTCAACAATTCCTTGGCGATTCGGGGCCTTGNTTCAACAGTTCCTTGGAGATTCGGGGCCTTTTCTGGTTCCATACAAATTTAAGGACTATTTGTTCCAGTTCTTTGAAAAATGTCCTCGGTATTTTGATCGGGATAGCATTGAAAGTGTAGATTGCTCTGGGTAGTATGGACATTTTAACTATGTTAATTCTTCCAATCCATGAGCATGGAATATTTTTCCATCTTTTTATGTCTTCCTCAATATCTTTCAAGAGTGATTTATAGTTTCTAGAATATAGATCCTTTACATCTCTGGTTAAGTTAATTCCAAGGTAAGGTATGATTTTTGGTGCTGTTGTAAATGGGTTGGATTCCCTAATTCTTCTTTCTTCAGTCTCATTATTCGTGTATAGAAATGCAACTGATTTCTGAGCATTGATTTTGTATCCCACCACATTACTGAATTGCTTTATAAGTTCTAATAGTTTGGGGGTGGATTCTTTTGGGTTGTCCATATAGAGTATCATGTCATCTGCGAAGAGAGACAGTTTGACTTCTTCTTTGCTGATTTGTAGACCTTTTATCCCTTTTTGTTGTCTGATTGCTGTTGCAAGGGCTTCTAGTACTATGTTGAATAATAATGGCAAGAGTGGGCATCCTTGTCNTGTCGTGTTCCTGATCTTAAGGGAAAGGCTTCCAGCTTTTCCGCATTGAGAATGATATTTGCTGTAGGCTTTTCATAGATGGTTTTTATGAGATTGAGGAATGTACCCTCTATCCCTACACTCTGAAGGGCAAAAACACTAATTCAATGGGATACATGCACTCCAATGTTTATGGCAGCATCATTGACAATAGGAAAGATACAGAAGTAACCAAAATGCCCATCAATAGATGGATGGATAAAGAAGATGTGATAGATAGATGGATAGATATATAGATAGATAGATAGATAGACGATAGATGGATAGATAAAATAGAATATTACTCAGCCATAAAAAGGATGAAATAGTGCCCTTTGTAACAATATGGATGGACCTTGAGGGCTTTATGCTAAGTGAAATCAGTGAGACAAAGACAAATATAAAATCATTTCACTCCTATGTGGAATTTAAGAAGCAAAATGAACAAAGAAAAAGATAAATTAAAAAAAGACCAGACTCTTAACTATACAGAGCAAACAGATGGTTATGGTGGTGGGGAGGTGAAATAAGTGAGGGGGATTAAGGAGTACATTTATCTTGATGAGCACTGAGTAATGCATAGAATTGTTGAATCACTATATTGTACACCTGAAACTAATGTAACACTGTATGTTAGGTATAACAGAATTTAAAAAAATAAATGAAATGAAAGTTGTGTTCTTTCATCTCTGAACTATTAAAAGATGCTGTTATTCTTTTCAGCTACTAGGCCTACATTATTCATTCTTTGGATATAATATAAAGCTAGAACAACTATTTTGTGCTGAAATGTATTTTGCCATTTTTGCTTGGAGAAAAAGTATCAACCTTCATATAGGCAGAAAACTGATATATAGAGATACTAGTTGATTCTTTAGTACATAGGAGTGCTACCTGTACACAAAATGAGATATCAGAAAATGTAATACATGTATTATTCATTATGACTTCAGATCTCATCACTAAGACTATTTTGAATAGTGGCTGAATTAGATACAAATCAGATGCTGAAATCAGGAGGAGGATAAATGAACTCTTGCATAGAGATTGGCAAAAGAACCATAAAAAATAATTTTATATCACTGGAATATTAGTTGAAATTTAATTTTAGTCTCTTTTTCTCAGGGTTCAGTATAGTAATTATAAAGCAAGGATTACACTTCACAAACTAGGCCTTCTCAGCATCCACAAAAGAGTGTGAAGCTTTCAATTTTTAGTTTGAATAAAAAACTGAACTTTGCTGCACATGTGTAAAATCCCTGAATTTTCTAGGCCATTCCAGGCTGAAGATAAAAGTCATATCATCAGAAGAGCAAGAAAACTAGAATTTTCTGATATTTCCCCTTATAACTACTATAGGAGTTGCTTATGTAGTTCAAGGAGTTCGAGAAAAATGTGTAGGGGTGGTTTGTCTTAAATAGGAATGCTCCTCCTCTATATTTTTTTTCTAGCTAACTCCTATTCACACGTCAGTGCCTAATTCAAGAGACACCTCCTTTGGAAAGCTTTTCCTGACCCATTCTGATTAGATGGCCTGCCTCTATACATCCGTAAAACCTTATGCCTAACATTGTCCTACATTTCATAGTGCTGATTATGGAATTATAATCATTGATTTGCTTGTTTACTGCCCTATACCCTCTCCATCATCTCATTTCTCTCATCTCATCATCTCCTTCCTCCTCTCCTATTTTCCCACTTCCAAATGACCACACATACACAAGACTATTAGTTCCTCAACAGTAGAGACAATGTTCTGTTGGGCTTTGAATTTCTAGCACTTAGAATAATGTCTGGCACACAGTAATGACCTACCAATATTTATTGAATGAATATAATATGAACGAATGAATGCTTAGGAAATGGTCATATTAGCTATTACCATTTTCTTCTTTTCCTCTATCTTGCTAGCATGACGTATACTGTGGCTGCTAATGCCCAGTGAATTAGTAATGTCTACAACAAAATACCACAGATGGGGTGGCTTAAACAACAGAAAATTATTTTCTCATAGTTCTGGGGGCTTCAAAGTCTGAGATCTAGGCATCAGTGAGGTTGGCTACTTCTGAGGGCTGTGAAGGAAATATTTATTCCTGGCTTTTCTCCTTTGCTTGTAGGTCTTCTCCCTGTGTCTTTACATATCTTCCCTTCACATGTCTATGTCCAAATTTCTTCTTCTGATAAGAATACCAGTCATGTAGAATTAGGATCCACCCTAATGATCTTATTTTAAGTTAATTACTTCTTTAAAGACCCTATCTCCAAATATGATCACATTTTGATGTGAATTTGGCCCATAACATTCACTGATAGTGCTGTTACTAGGAATAACTGTGTTATTAAACAACCATTTTCTGAGCATGTTTTTTTGTGTCAGAAACTGTGCTAAGTGCTTTATATGCACATCTGCAACACGTAAGGTTATCCCAATGCCTACCTCAGGCACCCATACCCACTGAGGCCCACCAAAAGCACCAATATTTTGTCCATCCTGTGGTTTGGCAGTTAACCCCACTGGAGAGAGTACCCTCTACTTCCATTGGTGTGATATCCTACCAAGTAGGGTGCAGAGAAGCGCTGTTCAGCACTCTTAAGGATTTACAAAAGCAGTTCTTATATTCTTTTATTGTGCTCTCCATATATGAAACCTTGGCCATGGGTCCACAAGGAATTGAGCCAGGGGACCATGCTGAGACAATCTTGGGGCTGTATTTAGAATTGCACCTCCTCATGAATGCCTTTGTACTGTCTTTGTGTGCTTTGATTCTTTCTTTTTTTGGTTTGAATTTTTCCCCAAGACGTACATGTAATAGATCCATAGCCAACTCACTTCCATCATTTCTCCAGACATGCTTAATTTCTGGAAAATACATAGCCTAAATTCTCAATGGAGACTCCAGCTAAATCTAGCTGCAAATTTAGTCTTCACTATGATTTTCTAAAAAAAACCTTTAATTATGCAATTGTTTTTCCGTTTTAAATATATTGCAAGAGTTGGTGGAGTAACTTTCTTAAATCTTTAAGCATTAGTTTAGTATGAGGATTGAGGAAGTTTTGGACAGAGATGAAAATTAAGGGAACTTGGGTATTTGGGGAAAAAAAGAGACTGTAGTATAAAGATAAGTAACCTTGTGAGTTCATGTAATTTACCTTTTTTTGTTCTAGGTTATATAAATGCCTATATTATAGCATTTAGGAGATAATTAACTCCTATTTATCTTTCTCAGGGGAAAAAGGAGTTTATAGAGAGGAGAAAAAGAAAGGAGCTGATGCATTAATGACCAAAAAATCTATCTTATGATGTCTTTTTGAAGTGTTGGGAATAGCTACAACTGTGGCTGCGCCAAGGCTAAGCAAGGCCCTGTAGGTGAATATGGTCTAACTCAGCCTTTCATGGGCTGATGACATTATCCTGCATTCAGGGCCATGGACAGGTTGACCTATTCAATCCTTCACCATATGAGTAGAGAGAGAACTGTGCAGAGATTTTATCTATCTAGCTAGATCCCTCTTTCTAAAGATGATTTTGGAAATTCAATTACTCTAGAGTTTTAAAGATTTTATTATTTATTTGAGAAAGAGAGAGTGAGCACAAGCAGGAGGAGGGGCAGGGGAAGAGGGAGAGGGACAAGCAGGCTCCCTGCTGAGCAGGGTGCCTGATGCGGGGCTCCATCCCAGGACCCTGGGATCATGACCTGAGCCCAAGGCAGAAGCTTAACCGACTGAGCCACCCAGGCATCCAAAAATTACTCTAGAATTTTTTAAAAAAATGAATCCCAAGTATACTCTACAAGCTTTATTTTAAAAACCTGAGATCAATAGGGGAAGAAGGGAGTTCAAAGTTGTTTCCCATTCTACAAGTGCTCCTCTACATGATTCAATTAGCACCTTTGTATTTATCACAGTTTTAAATGTAACTGACAACATGTTTTATTATGCTTTAGTATTGTGACAACACTGCAGTACGTTAATAGTATCAAAACTTTTCAAGCCAGATTATGGAAATAGTGGTGATTTTTATTGCTAGGATGTGACAGAGAGTTTGTTTCCTCCAATCTTCGATTCTTTCCCTCTATATTTAGTTTACCAAAGCCTCTTATAATTGCTGGTCTTGTAGTGTCATGCTGGTCTTGTAGTGTCAGGAAGAATTTCACATCTCTTTGCTGATTAAACTTACTGAGTTAGTGTTTCATATGCCCAACCTATAAGTTTTTTTCTTTTCCTTGGGGAATGTCTATTCACATTAGTGGGAGCTGAGTAAACATATCAAGCAAGTAGGAGCCCTCCTTTCACTTGAGAACCAGGTAACAAGGGTACAGTTATCAGTGTTAGTAATATTACATCTCCAATAGAATGTAAAGGATCACTTTTAATTACAGGGAGATAACTAAACTTGTTACAGTATTACATAGCTGAACCATTTATAAAATTACAAATTCCTTCACAAATATTTTTGGAAAACTGACCTTTACATGTTAGCATTATCGTAAAAATGTATTTTTAAATGTATACAGTTAAAATTTTTGTCAACAATGTTAAAAACCTAAAGTCACTGGGGAGAGCAGAAAGGCCCTTAGTATACATTCCTTATGAGAAGGCAACACAGCACTTTTTCACCTGGAATTTTTATTTGCAGATCCAATATCTCTCTCCAGTCAAATGCAATTTAGTATAACTTGTACCTGTATGTAACATGCCAGTTAGGTGCTCCAAAAAAGGCCAAGATTCATCTCAGTGACCCATTAGTATGGCTGAAGGACTGACAGGATTTCTTTACAGCTTTAGCCTTGACACTGTTGGCATTTGCTTATTGAAAATGTTTCATTAGATCTTAAATTCCTAACAGTATTATATGATATCTTTAGGTAAATCTTCATGTTTCCCAAGCAACAAAGAAAGGGGAGCGGCATTATTAAAGAGAAAGTATCGTTAAATTTTCTGTTTTAAATTGATTCCTTTTTAGATATAATATCTATTTCACAGTCTTAATTATTTTTCCTGAACAGTAAGCCAGACCAAATATACAGCAGGTATAAAGCATGATTTGGACATTTCACCTGTCGGTGCTTTTCCACACCATTATTGGGACCATCACACTCCTGGCTATAGAACAAATGACTAAAACTCAAGAAGAGTTACACTATGAGAGTATATTTAAAGGGTCTGATGGGGGTGAAATGACATGTAAGACCATATGTAAATAAAATAATCCTATAATATTCTAATAGATGCTCCCTTGAGACAACTTATGTTTAAAAAGCTTTGTATAGAGGAGCGCGGTTTGCGGCTGCCGCCGCCCGTCCTCGCGGACCGAGCTGACACCTTGCCACGGGAAGAGTGACCTCTTGGTCTGTTTTCACCATGGAGGACTCAGGAAAGACTTTCGGCTCTGAGGAGGAAGAAGCTAACTACTGGAAAGATCTGGCTATGACCTACAAGCAGAGGGCAGAGAATACGCAGGAGGAGCTCCGAGAATTCCAGGAGGGAAGCCGCGAATACGAAGCTGAATTGGAGACACAGCTGCAACAGATCGAAACCAGGAACAGGGACCTCCTGTCGGAAAATAACCGCCTTCGCTTGGAGCTGGAAACCATCAAGGAGAAGTTTGAAACACAGCACTCGGAAGGCTACCGGCAGATCTCGGCCTTGGAGGATGACCTTGCCCAGACCAAAGCAATTAAGGATCAACTGCAGAAGTACATCCGAGAGCTGGAGCAAGCAAACAATGACTTGGAAAGAGCAAAACAGGCCACAATTATGTCTCTGGAAGATTTTGAGCAGCGTTTGAATCAAGCCATTGAAAGAAATGCCTTCCTGGAGAGCGAACTGGATGAGAAGGAGAATCTCCTAGAATCTGTTCAGCAGCTGAAGGATGAAGCCAGAGATTTGCGGCAGGAGTTGGCTGTGCAGCAGAAGCAGGAAAAGCCCAGGACCCCCATGCCCAGCTCGGTGGAGGCTGAAAGGACAGATACAGGAGTGCAGGCCACTGGGTCCGTGCCATCCACACCCATAGCTCATCGGGGACCCAGCGCTAACTTAAACACACCAGGGACGTTCAGACGTGGTCTGGACGACTCCACGGGTGGGACCCCCCTCACTCCTGCAGCGCGGATATTGGCCCTCAACATCGTGGGAGACCTGCTTCGGAAAGTAGGGGCCCTGGAGTCCAAACTTGCATCCTGCGGGAACTTCGTGTATGATCAGTCCCCAAACCGTACGAGTGGCCCCGGCTCGGGGCGGGGAAGCAAGCACAGAGATGGCGGTGAGAGACAGCCAAGCAGCGCTGGCTTGCCTCTGGGTGACAAAGGGTTGGGAAAACGCCTGGAATTTGGGAAGCCGCCTTCGAATATTTCCGCACCGTCGCTGCCATCAGCCCAGGGCGTAGTCAAGATGTTGCTTTAGGAAATCCACGGAAGCTGAAGCCCCATTGTGTCTGTGCGGGAGTCCTACCTTTCTTCCCCTCTTTAAACTAGGTTTCTGTGTTTTTAAGTTAGAGAAATAGGAGCAGTCACATTAGCCAATGAGGCTATCGCCTGTGGCCCCTGGTGGTTGGCCCAGGGAAATGTTGTGTCATGATCCCTATCCTGCTTGCTGGTGTGGACAGGGACAAACGGGACCCTCTGGAAAGGGCTCGAAGGTGCAGATGCCGAGGCTACCCCATCATTGTGAGCTGACCTGAGTCCTGAATGGTTCTGAGATGTGTTTTTAATGTCTGGAGATGCCTTAAAAGTGGGATGTGAGCCCACCTCACTCAGGCTGTCTTCCAGAACAAAATCTCCCAGGGCTCTGTGGCACAGGGAGGGTCTGGGTAATGAAATCATGTCTAGGAGAGAGGAGTAGAACAGGCACGTGCCTTTTTGAGAAGAAACTACGGTCTTGTGTACCTCTGGCACTTTTTAATCTGCCTCTCACTGAGGCATTGAGCTTGTGTTTCAGAGGAGATCTTGTGTGGACCAGGTCAGTGGAAAGTCTGTGTCCTTTTTAGATCGATCCTGATGGTTGGTCTTCCTTGAACTTCTGCCCTGGCCTGAGGGTGACCTCCGCTTGAGGACCCTGACGGTCTACGGGGTGGCATGGCCTTGGGAATGCAGCCCCTAAGAGCAGGACATCATTCAAAGTTTTGATAAAATAATCAGGGTGACCTCCAAATAAGCTTAAACCACAAGATTGTTGTTGGAATCTTCCTTGTCAAAGAAGAAACAAACACGGGATTTCCACGCGGACGTTGTACGTACTCAACCCTGCTTGGTGTGAGCTGCCGTCTCACGCTTTTGGAGGCATGTAAAAAGAACACAGGAATTCAGGAGCATGCATGCAGCCTAACGACCTTTTGTTACTAAGTTATTTTTCCAAAAGAATAGCAAAAATATCCTTGAGTTGAAGATAGAACTTTACAAGTGCTACTGAAGTTCAACAGAGACTTGATCTCTGGTGCCCGGCTCCTTACCCTGGGAACATTCTAACCTGTATCGGTGAAAGACGTACTTTTATTTTTTTAAAAGAACAACAAAATCAAGAGAAACTAAAAAAAAAAAAAAAAGCTTTGTATAGAGATCTGTTTTTCCACGTAGTGTCTGCCGGAATGGCTTTTGATGCTCCCACAAGGAAACAATTGATGGCCCTTTCTCATAAGCATGCTATAGACTTGATTCTGCTGTACTGAGAGTGCACTGAGGAGCAGTTACAACTGATAAGGTAAATTTAAAAAGGGCTGCCAACTAGTAAGGTCCTACTTTGACCATGTGATGAGTACACATGAAGCAATTCAAAGAATCATCAATCTTGAAATAAGGATATTGTGCCTGCTTTGCTTCACCCCAACTGGATTTTTCTTAGGTTGAAAACAGGGGCATTTGTATGAGTTTTTGTATACCAAGTGTTAGAGCAGCAAATCATTGTTTTTATGGTGAGTTGAATTTCTGCATCATTGTTCTTGACATATTTATTTTTTGTATTTCTTATGTTATTTAATAAGATATGATAAATCCATTAAGTTGTCTAGAATGTTTTCATTTATCAACTTTCTGTAATGAAAAGAACCAAAATTTAAAAATCCTGAAATGCTTAAAGCCAGATATAAAAAATAAACATTAGTAAGCTTCCTTATTAAGGTTTAAAAAAAATTACCAATCCACATTTGACCTGGGATTCAACAAATAAATTCTTCTTAGCAAGTGTAGAGAAAATAGTAATAGTCAAATTTCTAATTGGAAATGTAAAATTGATGACAATTATCAGTTTCTCCTATCTTCTCTATTTTTAATCAAATGGTTTTTTAAGGAATGTAGCTGACTTTAGTTCGCAACGTTACTGAACACTAAGCAACAATCCAAGGTATTTTTTTTAATTTTTATGAGTTTTCTGATATAATAGAAATTGCTGAGTTTGTAATCTATGTTCTCATCCAAGTCATTCCTACCTATGCTGAGCAGAACGGAGGCTAGTGCTCTGTTATGCAATATAGAGCCTTTACTTGTGGTTGATACTGATCCACCAATTTGTATTCATCCAATTATCCAGCTAATATTTCTTTATTTTACTGTGAAAATGTAACTAAATATATAAATGTGAAATTTTTCTAATTCATTTGGTTTATGAAAGTTCAGATAATCTATGCCTTTAGGATTCCTTTCCCCATTGCTTGGTAGTTTCTTGTGTATCCACCTAGAGCTATACTGTGCAAATAAAGTGTATACATATATGTAAGTTTGTATTCCTTCTTTTTACACAAATAATACTATACTGCATAATGGCAGCATACTATGAAACTGTTTTGCATATTGGTTTTTGCACATAATGTATCTTGGACATTATTCCAATAAATGGCTATGCTATATTGTAACTGTAGTCAGTTCCCTTTGATAGTCATTTAAGTTTTCACCAATCTTTTGCTATTGCAAGTAGTCTTCAGTAACTATCCTTGAACATAGTTCTTAGTACACACTACATACTACATATTACATTATAATAATGCTTATTGAAAAAAAACAGAAAGTAGAATTGTTGAGTAAAAGGGTATGTCAGGGGCGCCTGGGTGGCTCAGTTGGTTAAGTGGCTGACTCTTGGTTTCAGCTTAGGTCATGATCTCATGGGTTATGAGATCAAGCCCCACATCTGGTTCCTCACTCAGCTGGGAGTCTGCTTGAAGATTCTCTCCCTCTGTCCTTCTCCCAACTCGTGCTCCCACTCTCTCTCTCAAATAAATAAATCTTTATTAAAAAGAGTACTTTAAATTCTAATAGATTTTCTCAAAATGCTTTCCAACCAAAATTTTATGAGAATGCTTGATTCCATATATTTTAGCTTTTCTATTTTTGTGCGTCTCTAATTGTTAAAAGTTTTTTTCTTATATTGAGCTGCAATCTGTTTTTCTATAATTTCCTCCATTTGTTCTAGTACTGACTTCTGAATTCATACATAACATACTCAGTCTCTCTCCCATATAACTATCCTTTAAAAAGGTAAAGAGCATTATCATGTTCTGCCCAAGTTTTTTTTCCTCCAGATTTCACACTTTGTATTACACATTTGCCTGTGGGGCTGTCATAGTCACCCTTTGCCCTACTTTTGTTCTGCTCTGAATCACAAGGGGGCTACCTTGTGGGGTTGCTTTCCCCAGACTCAGATGTTGTCTGACTTCTGACTATTCACCAGTATGTGACAGGAGTTTGGAAGGAGGAAGGATCTTGTAATCTTGGTATCCATCTCAAGAAATTAGGGAAAGAACAGCAAATTAAATTCAATAAAAGTATATGAAAAATAATAAACACAAAAGCAGAATTTAATTAAGTAGAAAGATATACAGTAAATTCAAAAAGTCAGTTACTTCTTTGCAAAGACTAATAAAATCAATAAACTTTTTGCAAAAGTGCCCAAGACAAAGGGGCATCTGTTGGCTTTGTTGGTAGAACATATGACTCTTGATCTTGGGGTTGTGAATTCAAGCCCCACATTAGGGGTCTAGTTTACTTAAAAAAAAAACAAAAAACAAAAAACTGCTCAGGACAAAAAAAAAGTGGATAAGACACAAATCATTAATATCAGAGATGAAAAAAGGAATACCATTAAGGAATTTACAGATATTAAAAAGATAAGAGTTTATTTTAACCTTATAACAATAAATTACAATTTTAGATTAAAAAAACTTCCTTGAAAAACACAATTTACCAAAATTGACACAAGAAATAACATATTTGAATAGTATTATGTCTATTAAAGAAATTGAATTTGCAGTTAAAAACCTTCCCACAAAGAAAACCACAGCCCCATTTTACTGAAGATGACTAAATATTCAATACATGTAAGGAAGAAATAGCACTAATGTCACACAAACTTTTCTAGAGAATAGAAAATGAGGGAATGTTTCTTAATTCACTCTATGAGATCAGAATAACATCACAAAATCTGACAAGGACATTACAAGAAAGAAAAATTATAGGCCAATTTCTCTGATACTCATAAATGAAAAATTATTTTATTTATTTGTTTATTTTTATTATGTTCAATTAGCCAGCATATACTACATCAAAAACTAATGATGTACTATATGTTGGCTAAATGAAAATTGTTTTAAAGTATTATAAAATTGAATCCAGTGATATATAAAATTGATAATCATCATGGCCAAGTTGGGTTTATTTCAAGAATTCAAAGGTGAAATGACATTCAAAAAATTACTCAATATATCAAAGTTTTGATAGCTCTAGTTTTAAGAGTACTGTCTTTTCCTATGGTGCACTTAATATTTTTTAAAAATACT
Source organism: Ailuropoda melanoleuca (assembly GCF_002007445.2). Classification (NCBI taxonomy): domain Eukaryota; kingdom Metazoa; phylum Chordata; class Mammalia; order Carnivora; family Ursidae; genus Ailuropoda; species Ailuropoda melanoleuca. The sequence goes on from NC_048238.1 coordinate 63,327,266, forward strand.
TTAACATGAGCATATTGAATATTGAATCCATGTTAATAATAAAAATTAACTTTTTGTAAAGAAAAATCATTCAATTTATTATTATAAATTAATTAAATTGATAAAAATTAACTAAGGAGAAATGAGAAAAGAAAGAGAAGTTAGAAAAAGCCTGTGATAATCTCAATAGATGGATTAGAGTTAAAATTCTACATCTATTTGTGATAAAGAGCCCACAAGCTTTTAGCAAACCTGGAATAGAATAGCACTTCCTTAATCTGATAAATAGTATAAAACCTTGCAGCAATGATCATGCTTGGTGGTAAAATATTGAAAGCTTTCCTCCTGAGAGTGGCAATAAGACAAGAATAACTGTTATCATCTCTTATATTCAACATTGTACTGGACGTCCTAATCAATGCAATAAAGCAAGAAAAGTAAGTGAAATGTAAAAGAGTTAGAAACGAAAAAAATAAGGGCATTATTATTTGTACATGACACTCTTATGTATGAAGAAAATCTCAGAATACCTGCACACATATGTTAGAAGTAGTAAGTGAATTTAATAAGTTGTCTGGATACAAGGTCAGTACACAAAATTCAATGTTAGAATATGGGGAAAATAATATCTTTAATAATAGCATTGAATACTGAAGAAGAAATCTAACAAAGTATTGCAAAAATCCTACTCAGAAAGCTATAAAACATTATTGAAAAAAATTAAGGAAGACCAAAATTAATGGTGGGCTATGCATGTTCATGAATTGAAACACTCAAAATTGTAAAGATGCCAATTCATTACAAATTGGTACATTTGACTCTCATGAAAACCCCAGCAAGTTTTATGTAGAAACTGACAAATTTATTCTCAAAATTATATTGGAAGTGCAAAAGCCAAACAATAGTCCAGAATAGACAAGAAGAAGAGGATTAATAAAACAAAACTGCCAAGTATCAAGACCTACCGTTAATATATATTGACTAGGGTAGTATGGTATTGGTGCACGTATCGACAAATAGAGTAAGGAATGAAATAGAGAATCTACAAACAGACCCATGCGTATCTGCTCACATGATTTATGACAATGTTGAAGAGTAATGGGTAAAGAACATTAAATAAATAGATCATTTTGATAGCCACATAAAAAGACCCTTATTTCACACCATAAAAAATCAATTCTCAGAGGATTGAAAATAAAAATATGTGACAAAGGTAAAACAATAAAATTTGTAGACTATATAATGGGAAAATATCTTCACGACCTCTTGGAGTAGGCAAAGATTTCTTAAACACAACACAAAAGGCACAAGCCATAAAGGAAAAGATTAATAAATTAGACTTCATCAAATTTAAGATGTCTATTTTTCAAGAACTCTAAACTAATGAAGCATCAAACTTTACATCGGAATCTGGGGATGTACTGTATGGTGATTAACATAATATAATAAAAAGAAGCTATAAAAAAAAGAACTCTAAATACTGACATTTTGGGGACCTGCTTGTCTTAGTACTCAATCAGCTGACCTTGAAAGCTTATGCATCTACAAACTCTACCCATGGACACAAAGAACAGAGAAGAGGTGTTAACAAGCTTTTGGAGGAAGCTGAAATGACTGGTCAAAAATAGTCCAGTGAAAAGTGAGCCTATGTACATCATTCTCTGCCATAGGCTAAGTTGTTTACCACACCTCTATCTACTTTACATCTTTATCTCTCTGAGGATAGTAATTATAATTTTTGTAGTTTTCTTCTGTTCCTAGCCTTGTCTTTATTTTTCTTCTATTTCCCTTCTCTGTTTTTGCGTCTGTCACAATTAAGGCTTAAAATTTTTTGCTCACTATTATTTTAATGGAATTTGGGGAGGAAAGAATGGATAACTGTCTTAGTGCATTCCACCATGTTCAACCTATAGTATCCAGGTGATTTTCAGGTACACCTTGAGAACACTAGACTATAACCAACAATGAAATATTAACCAACCAAAGAGGGCTGATTCTCTTTTTGTCATATTTTAAATTTCCAGGATCTAAGTCTTGTGTGCTGATTAATATTTTTATAGTTATTTTGTTCTTGTTTCATAGCTGCAACATCTCTCACTGATCTGAGCATATTACTTATATATTTTAAGTTTTAGTTTGTTCCTAGCCTTGACTTCCTTTTTTTTTTTTCTTTCTCCAAGTTTTCACTATTTTGGCCTCTGTTTTTTATAGCAAGGGTATTCCTTAAATATCTTGTAATACTTGGCTTACCATTCATGTTAAAAATGAGATGCTGCAAAGCTGATTGTTAGCTATAAGGATATTATATCATTATATTATATTATATTATATTATATTATATTATTATAAGAGAAGACTTCTGGGAAAATAAGAATTGAGGAATCCTGATGTGTTTGCTTATGTGGAAAATAGTATTGGGACAATTTTGGAATATTTGGGTAGAATTAGCAATCATTACATGAAATCCAAGCATATGTGAGACAATTACTAATATTTGGAAAAACAAGAAACTGTTGGAGAAAGGAATATAACCACAGTACACTAATTGGCTCAACTACAAATAAGATGTATATGATCATGCCAATGTAAACACTGAATATTGTTTTTCCCCAAATTGTGATATAACTATACAGAGAGTGAGGAGGAGGGCAAGTATATAGGTGGAAGTGTAAGAGACCTAAATCCTTATCTACTATAAGAAGAAGTCAAAGGTAATATTTAAAAGTGATTCATCAAGAAATTGCAATATAGTATATTACGTAGAAATGTGGAGGTAAATGCCAGGAGAGATAACCAAAACATTTGAAAGTTGTTACCTTTGAGGAGGAATTTCGAGGGTTTGGGAATGGATTGGCTAAGGAAACTATTATTTACTGCATATCTTTAAGCATTACTTGACCTTTAAAATAATATTCACTCTCTGCTTTGAAAAAATTAAATTCACCTGGGGAGTTAATTAAAATGGGTCCATTGCTGGAAATTTGGGTGCTGGGTCCATTCCTGAAATTTGGAATCTGCATTTTAAATAAACATCCCAACTCTGAGAAACATATTGGTGTAGCCCTTTTTTTTCTTCCTCCAAATATAACTTTAAAAAAGGCACTTTTGGTGGTTTTATGTTTTTCTTCTAATCTTATAGTACTCATCCCTTCCTTGGCTTCAACCTTTCAGATAGTGTATAAATAGGCATATATGTGCCATCTAAAAATATTTGTCGAGTATATTAATTTTTCCATCTTTTGTGTGCCTCCTTTTATTGAAAGCTCCCGATAAGGTCACATCATCTTTAGATTCACTCTTCTTTTATGTGAGGATTGTTTTTAGTTATATAATGAAATTCTCATTTTTGAGACTTCTTATCCTCTTAATACAGTTTCTCTATTAGGATCTCAGTCAGTGGGTTCAGAACAACGTTTTCTCTGAGCTTAATTGCCTCAGATTACTTAGACAATCAGAGTTGCCTGATTTCAAATTTATTGTCTTTGTCTTAAATTTAAGAATTAACTCTCAGTCAAATTCTTGCCTTATAGCGCCATAGGATACAATAATATAGGGCTTCACTAGTTTTCTAGAACACTAAAACAAAATCTCCTACTCCAGAGTTAACACAGGGGAGGTTCCACTCTGATGTATTACTGTAGCCTAACCCCTGACCTACATGGTGATTTTAAATAAGAAATGCTGAATAGATTAGAAACATGCATTTTAAATTGAAAGCTAAGTATCTGGCTTAGGATTGAAGAGACTAGCATTAATATTTGGAGAAATGAGTATTTTATTGTCCTTTAAATTGCTACTATAACATTCTCGGTGATGATTTTTGGACACCTGAAAAGAAATTATTTGTATCTATATACCTAAAGTAAAATGTTTCTTCTAATGATTCCTCTTGTTATATTAATATCTTACTTAGGAAATTTCACTTTTTAAAAAAAATTAAGATTCTCATAATACAGATGAGGCAATGGCCACTTAAAAAATAAAGCTGAAAAAAGGTACTTCTGATGTTTGAGGTATCTGTGCTTATTCAATTTAATCATTTTAATGCCCTATTTATTTTCACATTAAACATAAAAGATTTTGGATTTCCCCAATATTGAAACCATTATATTCTTTCTTTGCATACATTAAAGCAGTGTTATATAATATCCAGGGTACACCATGGGCACTCACTATTTTTCAATTTAGATTCCACTCAGGAAGTAAAATCACAAATATGAGAAAAGAGAAAGATGGCCAGGAATAAAGACTATTTTATATAGTTTTGAATATTTTATATGGTACAAATAGATCGCCTCTTAAATATGGGAAATAATTTTTTTTATAATTCTCAAATAGCAACATAATTGAGCCATATTGTATATATTTAATTTGAGGTCATTTAAAACATAATCTAACCATAGACTAAATACTTTAGTCAATTAGTAGGTGTCTATTTCTAAGGCATCAGCTGATTTTACATTTCTAATATTATGGCTCAGTAGTATCATTATGATACTTCTTAAATTCAATTCTGATATTAAATTATGAACGAGCTAAACCTCAGAAATCTACTGTTTACTTTTGTTTTCCTTTCTAGCCCAGATGGAGAAACCATTACATTACACACATTTTAATGTGACCTCTATAACTTTTTATAAGACGTAGATTAATGGGACTTGGTTCCAGTGACTCTGGGAAATGAAAAGTGGCTGCTAACCTAGAGACCCAGAACCTACCCATTCATATTTAAGGCTTTTCCATACTGGCAGAGACAAAAGAACTGGCCTAAGCACCCCAAGCAGTTCTTCAACCTGATGAAGTGATTAAATTCCCCTTTGGAGTGGTCAGTATCCATGGTAGATATTTTTATCTTGTTCCTTAGGGAAAAGTGAACTAACTAAAGAGATTACATATAATTCTTTGTATTTTTAATTGGCAGGACAGATGATTTTTAAATAAGTACCATTTGACACTAAACACTAGTTCTTTACAAAATTTCGACATTTACATGGAAGTTACCATTTGTAGTCAAGGGGGCTGCATTTGATTCTTAAGAAGACTGAACCGAAATTCTGCAGTATCTCTGTGTTTCCTAGTTTAAACAAGAGGTCACTTTCCAGATTGAGGTTATTATGCATGTGACTCTGAAAACTGATAGCAGGGCACTGTTAACAAACTGTAACTCCTACGCAGCTAGATTTTACAGATATTTCTAGCATAAATTATTTAATACCCTATTTCTGAAAGAATTCTAAAGTATTTTGACCAAATGTTAACACTTTTTTTCCTTCAAGGCAATATTTATGTAGTGATGAATGCAAGGAAATCATTTGTGACATCTCAGGAACCTGCACATACAAACGGCTCAAGATAGCAGCTACAGATGAAGCACATTCTTTAAAAATAGCAAATTATTATTATTGAAAACAATTAGTCAATAAAAAATATTTCAGCATACAATTTCAATAAGCTTAAGATGCAAAGGAATACATAATCTGTATAGTTTACATTTTCATCACAAAGTAGAATGTTAACACGCTAGAACCTGGAAGAAGTCCAATTTACTTGAAGACAAAAGTAATTACCTTCATTTACAGTCAAACAATACTGCAGCAGCTATATTATAGACTAAAGAGTTCTTTCAGAGTCTATATATTCATTTTCTTGTTTATTTTCACTTTATTTTACTTTAAAAAAATTTTGGCCATTTAGTTTTGAAAAATAAAAGGATTAAATACCCCTTCTTGTCACTAGATGGCGGTAACTCCAGGATGGGTTTCTTTCAGTAAGCAGTAAAATGGAAATTTTTTTTTTTTTTGCTTTCACCAAAGATAAAGATACATAGTAAGCCCCGATCAAGATTTTTAGTGGTAGTGTGTGTTTGCTGGGGAAGGGACGATGGGGGAGTGTGTGTGTGTGTGTGTGTGTGTGAATGTTTTTATTTGTATCAAAGATATAGTCCACGGTTTACGAGAAAATTGAAACTCTTTTAGATCCCTTTTTTGAATATGTATGAAATTAAAACCAAATACCAAATTAGAAAAATATAAAAATGTCATATGATAAAACACAGGGCATTTTTATTTTAATACATCGTCCTTGTATACAGATGTTTAGTATTTGTATTCCAAACAGAATGATTTACAAGTCATCGTTAATGATGATAGTAGCACATGATTTTTATGTAAGAGCAGGTCGCATCTTCCACGTGATGTTTTCTTTCTTTTCAGACATTTTGGGCTCAAAATGCATCCATCTCTCTCTATATTTTAAGTAGGGAGTTTAGATAAGCTATTTGTAAATGTGTGCCTTATTGAGTTTGAAATAAATTTTTGAGATCCTCATGATGAGTGATATCAATTGAAATTTGTACTTTGTATGAAGGACAATGGAGATAAGTGTGATCTGCCATAATAAAGGCCTCATACTGAGAGATTTTAGTGAGTCACATAATGAACAACAGTTCATGCTCAGAGCAAAACTTTTCAGAAGGCAATATGCAAGCAGGATACAGACATCGGTTTACATTAAAGGACATTCGGTTCTTTCATTAAACATAAGTTATTGGTGAAAATTTTCCTTTTGGAGCACCCAAATTTCCTACTCCAGCCATAAAATTACATTGAGACCTGACATCCTGACAGGTGGAAACAGTTGCATAGAATGTGGAATGTGACATGTTGACAGAAAAGAGAAGCAATAGGATTCCTTACTGGAGAGAATCAAAAGCTGATTAGCTCCCACAGAGCAAGGTAAACCTCTTGAAGGTTCTGAAAGAGAAAGAATTTTGGACAAAGAAGAGCTTTGTATTCTTGTAACAACTCGTTTTTCCACAACTGCTGCTGTGTTCACACCTGTCAGACTTCTCTGTGAACTTGGAGAAAAGGGTTGGAGATTCAAATAAAGTAATGTCCCTTTTATCTGTTGTCATTGTGGAGTTAGAAGTTAATTTTCTAAATAAGCTGAAGGGCTCACCTCTATTTTTCATCACTCTCTCACACTCCTATTCTCAGCCATATTTGCTGTTATCTTCATGCCTCCGACTCAAATGCCTTGCCCCATCCTTCCACCCACTTGTACCTAGCCAACCTCAAATGATCCTTCATGATGGCTCAAGGATCACCTCACCCGAGAAGCCTTACCTGATTCACCCTATGTAAGGGTTACTAGATTTAGAAAACAACGATACAGGAAACATATAAATGAGTATGGCTTTTGTGAAAGGACTGATGCAAAATGTTACAAATTGGCTTTCAACATAAAATTCTCCACTGTTCTTTTTTTGGCTTGATTACACTATACCTATATCTTAGTCTGCAACTTCTAAGTGTGGCAGAGGAATAGCCTACCATTACTAATTGATAAGCTTTCAAATTGAGAGGGCAATGTAACAAAAGAATTCCTCAGTTTACTTCCCCAGAAAGAAAGGGTTTATGCCTGAGTATCGTTGCTTATAATTGATAGTGGATTAAAATGTAGTTATCGTGAGTAGTAACAATGCCTTTATTAGATCTCCTTGAAGATACCACCATAAATGCCAATTACTGAAAATATCTCTAGTAACTCCTTCTTCTACTTAAGGGATATCCCATCTTTAAAACATTAAAAACAGATGTCGCTGCATTACTTCACTGCTGATGTATGTAATAGAAATGACACACTAATTAATTTAATGCACTGTAAGTGTACTGATTATTTATCATGGCTGACAATAAAATTATGGAAACATTCAATTACAATCAGTGGTAATTCATTATTTATTGATTTTACATTATGCACACATAAATACAATGCACTTAATTACACAGAAGATGGGATCATTTTTCTGTTGATATGCAGGCATTTGAATTCATCAGTTTTATTTAAAAACAAAATTAAGTTTGAGAAATAAGCATTGATCCAGACTAAAATAAGAATACACTCAGAATATTAATATCAACTGATTTTAAGCTTATTTAAAAGAATGCCTAAGAAATATGAGCTTTTGAGCAAGATTGCATTAATTTTAATATGCTGCTCAATTATATATCTCTGAAGCAGCCAATGATTCTTCACTTCCTAGAATTGCATGGCTTTCAGCCTTTAAACACATACTCTGCATAATGCCTAATAGAACGCTTTGTGTTTAGTAGGAAAGAAACAAATATTTGCTGTCTAAATGTTGATCTTGAAGAAAATCTAAAAAATTTTTATGATTGAAATCTATTCTATGGGTTTCTGGAGAAGATGGTGTCACGTTTCCCTGTGGCAGCCAGGGAAGACTTTAAGACAGACTAAATATTTTGAAATGTGCATTTTCATAAGCTGAGAAATAAAACTTTAGGCAGAGAAACAGCATCCATAGAGGATTGGAGGCATGGAAGAGAAATGTGGGCTTAGAGGATACTGACTATAACAGTTTGACTTGTAGGAGAGTAGTGAGAAGAGCATGTAATGGTTGACTGGGGCCAGGCTGGGGAGCATGATGGAGTGAGCAGGGTATCTGGAAGAGGGGAGTTCATAGTGGAAACAAGTTCCATTACTTATGGCTACCGTAGGTAATTATTCTTACTATTTTCCCATAGGCTCCAAATAGTCCGTTGGCTTGGTATCTGGCTCAACCTAGAATTGTATGTATAAATGAATTTTAAAAAGCAAACCATTCTATTTGGTGTAGGTCATTGGAGATGGTAGGGGGCTTATTTTCCTTACAATGTAAGACACTATTTCTTCTACCTGTAAGGTTTCCATTAAACTGAATTTGATTTCAATAATACCAGTAAAACCAAAACCATGGTGAAACTTCCCACCACCATCACCTGAATTCCACATCACAAGCAATAGTTTTCTTTTTAGTTCTGAGAGGAAATTATTTTAATAATTATTTTTAGAATCAGAAAACAGATTGCATTAAGAATAGGCAAAGAGGTCATCATTCTAGTTGGCAAAAGTGGGGAAGGGGAATCACAGCCTCATTTTCCTATATTTTTTTCACTTGTTTTTTGGGGGTATAATTCTCACTTAATTGTAGAGGCATACCATTTGGGTTTTCATTATTCGAACAACCTTCTTTCTAGAGGCCTATTACCTGTTAGTTTTTCCATATCTCTTACAACCTATATAAATTACTGTCCACAAAAACATAGAACATGTATGTATTTAGAGAAAACTCTAATGAAGAATTTAATGTTTATACTTCAGGCTCTCCTTGACTTCCAGTCCACTGTCAGTATTATCAATTCTACTTCAGCACCCAGGCAAGTTGAGACATTAAAACAATATTGCATGTCTACAGTTAACTTGGAAATTAACTGAGAATTGAGTCTTTCATGGACAAGGCAAAGGTGTGGCTTGTTTGTTTCTACCAATAAATTTATACACTTGATGGAGATGATGGTAATATTGGAACTGGGTTGAGGAGAAGCAGGTTTATAGGCAAAAGCTCTCTCTGGCAAATATGTGTCCTATCTCCTTTGCGTGCATCTTGGGAGCTTTGAGGTTGGGTTAAGCATGACTGTGAGAAAAAATGGTGAAGATAGGAACTGATGAAAACTAATGTACGAGTGGAGCTTCACAGAGTAAACTGATCATTCTGTTGCAACTATGAAATCAGCACAACTCTGGAGTCCAGATACCATGGAGGGGTCCAGCACCAGTTAAGGCTTCCTGTTTATTTTCATGCATAAGACTCACTAAAATTAAGTAGTTAAAGGATAAATGGACAAGATGAGGTCCGGTCAACAAATAAATGAAGAATATAAGTATGGTTCCCTTTTTCAAATAATGTGTTCCTGGAGAATATACTACTTACATTTTTCATCATAATTGAAAATCAAGCAGCGTGTGTGCTTTATCGTGAATGCATATGCAGCACTACCATCATCTCTTCTGACATCACTGGACATCACAAATAAGGAGTTAAAGTAGGCAAGAAGTGTGACAGTTGGGTCCTCTCCAACAATGAGGGCAAGGTCTCAAAATCTCTTGAGTAGAAGTCATGTTTGAGGAACTTACAACTTCAAGCATCCAGATTTAAAAGAATTGACCCCATGAGTGCACAGAAAAGCCCTTACAAATTAATTTTAAATGCACTAAACTAAGACAATGACTCTGGCACATTAAGAGACAGACTTACAGGGGTTTTTTTTTTCTTCACATTATAAATGACTGATACTGAGGACTGGACAATTAGTGTTCATTTGTCATGCTTGCTCCTAAGAAACTGCTCAGGATTTCCTTATTTCTCCCCTCCACTGCTGTGGTTTCAAGGAGCAGCTTACCACTTTGTTTCACTTTAATGATGGTTGTATTCACATTAGTAGATGGTAATAGTGCTGCTTTGTGTCTATTCCCCATTCAAGTGTTCAAGGCTTTTCAGGTGTCCTGACTCCCTGTTGTGTTCTCAAGCTGTAGATACCAGAGAAGTGTAGACCCCTGGAAGTTTGAGATGAAAAGAATCTTTATGGGAGTCTTTTAAAAATGACCCCATTTAGCTGAGTTAGTTAGGTTTCAACCGTTCTTCCCACAAAACATGCTGTCAGATCTTGCCTATATCTCAATTCCCTCCTCTTTCAGATACCTGAATGCAATTAATTCTATGGCTTGGGTTACTTTCCCTCTGCTTCTTGTATCTCCCCCAGGCTGCACTGCAGAAATGTATACTTTGACTTTGCTTCCTACTCATTTTCCTTTTCTATTACCGCTTGTCAGCACACCCCTTTCCTGCCTTTACTAATTATTCCACATTGAGGGAGTCACAGTTTGTATATACTGAAACTGCAATTTTGAAAAAAAAAGTTCAAAGATAAATGATAATAGTTAACAGGAGTAGCACTTACTCTGTGACAGGCACTATTCCAAGCACTTTATATACATCGTATACATTAACTCTTGCTACCTCACAAAACCCTATGAAGAAGTATAATCACCATTATTCCGATTTTACAGATCAGGGAACCAAGGTACAACAAGGCTAAGTAATTTACTCCAAATTGCCTTGTTTACTTAATTGTGGACCCAGAGTTTGGACCGAGGCAGGCTGGTTGCAGATTCCACTTTTTTACCCACTTTCCTCAATTGCTTTCTCACAGAGGAATAACGAAGTTTTGACCTGAAGGGATCTTACAGTTGTGGAGGGGTTACTGTACTGTAGCGTCCTAATTAGGCAGCACTCAATGAATAAAGCACTGAACTGTTAAGGTAACAGCAAGTACAGTTACTCCTCCTATTGCAGGGGGATGTCTTGGGTTTATGTTCATTTTCATGAAGTATTCCTCTTCATTGGTTGAATGTAAGGCAAGTTTTCGACATGTTAAAAGTTTCTCAATAGTTTGGAATATGTGTATACATTTTTGTGCCATTTTCTATCACCTCAGAACTTAGGGGTTGCAAATGTAAACTTTGATAGTTGTTCTCTTGACATTTCAAAAAAAAAAAAAAAGCTTAAAGCTGCGATTTATGGTTTGTGCCACCATATGGAGAATGGCTTAAACTCTGAGATGAAAGCTTTGTCCGAGATTCAGATAGGTATTTTTTCCAATGCTACAGCCCTCCCCCTACTTCTTAAACTACTTTTCCTATCCTGTTTATTAAAGACACAATTTTATACTTAAAATATCTGAACTTTAAATTTAGTGTAGAGTAGTATTTTTTAAAGAAATAGTGCAGTGGTTAAGAATTGGGTTTCTAGATCACATCTGAATTATATTTCCAGCTCAGACACTTCATATCAGTGTGACCTTGGACAAGTTAATCATTTTAAGCCTTGGTTTCCTCATCTGAGAAATGGGGATAAGAATAGAATCTCCTGGGGCGCCTGGGTGGCTCAGTTGTTAAGCTTAAGCATCTGCCTTCGGCTCAGGGCATGATCCCAGAGTCCTGGGATCGAGCCCCACATCAGGCTCCTCCGCTGGGAGCCTGCTTCTTCCTTTCCCACTTCCCCTGCTGTGTTCGCTCTCTCGCTGGCTGTCTCTCTCTCTGTCAAATAAATAAATAAAATCTTTAAAAAAAAAAAAACAATAGAATCTCCTTTGCACAGCAGTCATGAAGATTAAATAGAAGGATGCAGAAAAAGTTTTTAGCAAAAGGTTGGCACAAAGTAAGCATTCAATAAATGTCAATTATATAAATAGCACTATAGTAACTTTATTACGAATGCTTTAAATTTTTACACAACTAGCCCAACCGTTAGCTGGTATGCATATATATTACTGGGAGTTGATTGTCAACTTTGCACTGGCTTGGTGATGAAGTGCCTAGAGCTGCTTAGCTATATGAATTCAGCCAAAAATTGTTCAGTCATATGTCTGGATTGTTCCAGCAAAACCCAGGAAAGGCCTTTGCTATGTTCTCAATAACAACACTTAGGAGTTCTTGCTTTCTTTACTCATCTTTTCCAGAAGCAAAATAACAACAACAAAAGGCAACAATTGCCTGGTGTTCTGATGCTGCTGGGAGTATAAATACCCTCATGTTAATATTTTCCCCACATAAAAGAAAGGTACTGATTTCTCTCCTACTCAAGAGGAAGACTTTTTTCTCAAGTTAGAGCTGGTTATTTTGCATGGAGTGGCAAGTTTACACATTAGCTCTATGTAGTTTTAACATCTCCCAGCAATTATTTGAATAGTTATCTCAATGACATACTTCCTCTATTAAGATATCCTTACATAAAACAAAAGGTATAGAATAAAAAATATTAATAAGGTTTCAAACAGATTTAAATATGTCTTATTGAAATTTTGTTACATGTTCATTGCAAATGTATAATATTTTTTTAAAGTTCATAGAAGCAAACATAACATATAAATTTATCACACTTAAAGAAGCTTTTGTGAGGAAATTAATGCTTAGATAAAAATTGAAATCTTAATATGAGAAGCCAGCCATCACTAAAAAGATCCAGAAACTGCTAATAAGCAAAACAATCAGTCTTTTAGCAACAACAACAACAAAAAAAAACCACAAAACACACAACTCTTTAATGCACACTAACCTCTTAGGTTACTTCAGAATTGGTAATAATAAACATATATTGTGGGGCGCCTGGGTTGTGCAGTCGTTAAGCGTCTGCCTTCGGCTCAGGGCGTGATCCTGGCCTTCTGGGATAGAGTTCCACATCGGGCTCCTCCACTGGGAGCCTGCTTCTTCCTCTCCCACTCCCCCTGCTTGTGTTCCCTCTCTCGCTGGCTGTCTCTCTGTCACATAAATAAATAAAATCTTTAAAAAAAATTAAAAAAATAAACATATATTGCTTAACAGTTTATAGATGAGTATCGCTCAAATACCCTTTCATTTAATAAACATGTATGGGCACCTCTGATGTGCCAGGCACTGTGGCTGGCACTTGAAATAGCATTTTGATTAAGATACATGTGATTCCTAACTTGACTGAATCTTATTCTAGGAGAGAACCCAAGACTGTAAGATGCAAAAAACTGTGATACAAGGCACCATGTTCTAACTGTGTTAAGAAAGACACAAAATGTTAGAAGAGTTCAGAAAAGGGAGAGTCCATTTCTGGCTGGGAAAAAGAATGAGGGAAATCTTTGTGTAGGTGAATTGGAGTAGCCTTAAAGGCTGGTTCAGATTTGAGTGAATGGAGACGAGGAGGTGTGCAGCAACATATTCTATGTGGAAAGAATGACATAAGCATTAGCACCAAGGTGGGAAGGTGTAATAGGTTCAAGAGCAGAGGAAAGTAATACCCATTTACCAGTGCAATGCAACATGTCAGAGTATCAGAAGAAAGGATGAAAGGTAAATCGAAAAAGGAGTTAAATGTCACTTTAAAGAGTTTGGAATTTATCTGGTGGCCAGAGGGATAGTAATGAAGATTTTTAAACTGTAGAGTAAAACTTTAGACAAAATAACCTGGTACACTAACTAGCTTGGAGGAGGAAGGACCTGAAAGTCAAGAGATTAAGAAGTAACTGTTGTAATGGTACAAACAATAAATAATGAACAAAATTAAGGTGGCAACATTAAGAACAGAAAGGAATAGAAGAGAGAGAGATTGCTGAGAGGGAATTCACAAAACGTCGTGACTAACCGGACGGAGATATAATGGATACAGATAAATCAAAGGTGTCTCCCAAGTTGCTATTTTAGGTGACTAGCAGCATGGAGACAGCACTAAGAAATATTGGAAATGAACAGCAAAGAAAAGATTTGAGGGGAGTCAGATTATCACCTTTGGGCATGCTGAGATTGAGGTGACCATGAGACATCCAATGGAAATGCCCAATTCTCCTGGAAAGTTTTAAGAAAGCTAGAAAGAAGATTTCGGGTAATCTGTAAAGCAGTGGTTGTTGCAACTATAGAAAGTTGATGCAATTGCCACAAGTAAGAGTGTAGACATTAGGAATTTTAACATTTCAGGGTCAAGAGCAAGGACATGAAAAAGAAAAGGGGTGTAGGAAAGAGGAGAAACAGATTGTTGGAGAGGCATGAAAGCCAAGGGATAGGTGTTCAAGAATGATGCTGGTAGTGTAAAAAGCTGTAGAATATCAAAGGATGAGGATTTGGGAAATAATTTTGGATTTGGCGTTTAGGCCAATAATTACCTTTGTTAAAATAGTTTCAGCCAAGTGGTGAGCAGAAATCAAATTGTAAAAGGTTAAAGCATGAAAGTTTGTTGTTAAGGAAGAAGAGAAACAATTGTAGATTTTCAAAAAGTGCTTGAATGGTTGGTAACTACAGGACAAGTTGGTCTCAAGCTTTTACCTGCATCAGAATCATCAGGGCTTGTTAAAAGGCAGATTGTTGGGCCTCACTTCCAGAGTATCCCATTCTGGAGCTCTTGGGTAGAGTCCAACAATTTGCATTTCTATCTAGTACTCACTAATGCTGATGCTGGTGGTCCAGAGACCACGCTGAGAACCTTAGGGTTGAGGAAAGGTTTTGTTTGTCTTAAGGCTCCTAGCCTTGCACATTTTCAATAATAAATGGGGAAAGAAGAAGTAGAGAGGGAGAGGTATTGGATATGCCAAAGAGAGTGGTAAGAATAAAACTGCTAGATTAGTGACTTGGAGGAGGGAAGAGGGGTCAAGCGCGTCAGTGAAAGGAAGTAGGAGAGTATAAGAGAGAATATGGGGGAAAAAAACTTTGTAGGAGGAGAGAAGGGAGGATGAGGGACCTCCCACTGAATAATTTTATGGTGAAATCAGAGAAGTAGGGAGGGATAGCTGATAAGTGAGGGGGAGGAGGATTTGCAAAGAGTAGCAAAGGGTTGGAGTAGCTGCTGAAGGGAATTCAATAGGGAGTCAACAAAATGAATAAAAGGATCCTAAGTAGCAGTGGGAGTCTGGCTGAAGTTAGAATGGCTTGAAGTTGAACAGTTTAAAAGCCTAAGATTTAAAGGGGAATGAGAAAGTGAGAGACATAGATGGAATATAAAGCAGACACATCTCCTTTTGCTCTAGAGCAGTACAGTTTGGAGTATGATATGGTAAAAGTTGGCAGGTCCATATACTTCATGAGATGCTTTGAGAGTTTCCCTTTTATAGTTCAGTTAGCAAATGTCCATTTTTCCTCTATGCATCTGATTTTAACTGTTACTCCTTGAGTTTTGACTAGTTTTCTTCTTGCTCCAGTGATCCCCCTTTTCCATCTTTGCTTCCTTGGAACTCATCGTCAATTTAACACTGAATGGAATAAGAAAAAAGAATTTATGTTATACAAGGTCGTTTTATAGCCAGTTTCCTAAGGGAGTATATATTTCATTGAATGGGCGGGGGTGTATCTATAGGCTGTAGCCAGTTAAATTCTCAGTTATATGAATGCTTTCATTTCACATTTATTGCCTTGCCCAATCAATTTTTTAATTGAATGATAGTTGACATACAAGGTTATATTAGTTTCAGGTGTATGACATAGTGATTTGACAATTCTAATCAATTTCCTTCTACTGTTTGCCTAACAATGAACCTTAGAGGGCTCCTGAGAGGCTCTTTTTTTTTTAAATGTTTTTTTATTATATTATGTTAGTCACCATACAGTACATCCCCGGTTTCCGATGTAAAGTTCCATGATTCATTAGTAGGTTCTTATTAGAGGCTGCAATGTCAGTTGGCTGAGTGTTTCAAATAATTCCATTTATTACCTTGGGTTTTGCTTGAATGCCCATTCTGAAAACCAGCTCCTTTAAATGGTTCTGGACATTTTGTAATCCTGCATAAGACTGCCAATATACTTATTTATTTTTAATTAAAATAGTTATCTGCATCTCACTGACAATGTCCACATGGAATATTTGACCTAAAGTCACAAATGAGCACCCTTCCCCTCCAAATCGAGTATGAATTAACAGAACATGTAAATTGCTAATTAAATCTTGGAAGATGCATTTCAGAGTATGAGAAGCTACACTTAGGCCCCAAATCATTCCACTGGAATAGTGGCATCTAGAACTTGTTCTGATGAGATATGATATCTGTACTAATTTTGTTCTCTTATTTGCTGGGGTGATCTGCTCTTGTCTGGAAACAATTCACACCTTGAGTATTTTCTTAGTTTTGGTGCAGTGCCTCTCTCCGTGGAGAGTCATCTCTCGAGGGTACTCTGTTTACTGCAGCCTTTATGATTTTATGTTGCTTCATGAAATTCCAACTTCCAGGGTATTGATGCACAAGGATTCCCCTGGCCTTGTAGAAATCCAGCCTTATTTAGAAATGTGTTAGACTTATGCAAGACATGAAAGTCAGACAGGGATAAAAACAAACTCTCCGTGTGGAATTTATCTCAATCTCAAAGCATAGATAGCAAGAGTTGAAGTAGCAGTAATAGAAAGAGAGTAATCAAAATATCAAGAAAACCCAAGGAGACAACATCTGGCTTCTTAGATCTAAATGACTAAATCTTTAAATTACAAGTATCCCTTAAGACAATTACCAAGTTTATTTTCTAGAAGACTGCTAGTAGGAGGAATTCAAATAATGAAGCCAAGGGTCTTCTGTGTATTGACATAGCTTCCAAGGGACTTTAACCCTTAAATGATCCATGGCCAATTTTAGTCGCTAGTATTTTTACTAGAATTTGAATCTTAATCTCTGGTAATTATTAAAATATTACTGCAGGGGCACCTGGGTGGCTCAGTCAGTTAAGAATCTGACTTTTGATTTTGGCTCAGGTTGTGATCTCAGGGTTGTGAGATTGAGCCCCGCATTGGGCTCCATGCTGAGCATGAAGCCTGCTTATGATTCTCTCTCTCCCTCTCCCTCTGTCCCTCCCTCCATTTGTGCTCTCTCTGTCTAAAAAATAAAATAAATAAAATAAAATACATAAAATATTACTACATATCTGATAGATCACATTAAACATATAAGACACATCTAGTTCAAGTCTTTTCTAAAGTTGTCAAAATTTGTTTTTCAGTATTGCAAATAGTGATTGTAGCCGGAATGTTCTACCTTTCCTTTTTATATTTCAGCATTTCTTAAATTTGTAACATCATAATATATGTGTGAATGTTCTATTGCTGAAAACTCCAAATCACTTTGCAAATAAAAAGGATTTGATAATGTGCATGCAGCCATATACAGGGAGTAGCTTGGCCTTAGGATTTTTAATGCATTTAGAGGAATTTCCAAAAAAAAAATAAGAGAAAACAACTTTCCTTTAAAGTCAAACTTACCAATTTCAATTACAAGTTATTGGAGGTAAGTTATATTAACGAACAGCTTAATAGCCATTTCTGTCAAAACACCTGTTGAACACACTTTAGGATTTCTCTTTTTATTTATTTTATTTTATTTAAAGATTTTATTTATTCATTTGACAGAGAGTGAGACAGCCAGCGAGAGAGGGAACACATCAGGGGGAGTGGGAGAGGAAGAAGCAGGCTCCCAGTGAAGGAGCCCGATGCGGGGCTTGATCCCAAGACCCTGGGATCAGGCCCCGAGCTGAAGGCAGATGCTTAACGACTGAGCCACCCAGGCGACCCAGGATTTCTCTTTTTAAAAACTGGTAAATAAAAACATTTCTGTTAGTGCTTTTTCTATTCCCTTTTGAAAACCTCTACTTTTTGTGGAAGCTTTTTCTGCCTCTAATATCCCTTCTCAATTGTCCTTTTTTGCTCCTTATTTTCCTCCCACAATACCAAACTAGCAAAAATGATTTAATACCTTATAAAAGTGTTTTGTGGTTGCATGCATTCTAGTCTATTATGTTACAGTCATTTATCATTGTATTCTAAAAACAACTATCACAACTTCTTAGTGTTTTAACTCCATACAATTAAACTTGTAACAGTAGGGCACCTGGGTGGCACAGTCAAACGTCTGACTCTGCATTTCAGCTTAGGTCGTGATCTCAGGGTCAAGAGATGAAGCCCACATGGAGCCCCTCCTGGGGCTCCCCCTCAGCGCGGAGTGGGCTTGAGATTCTGTTTCCCTCTGCCCCTCCTGCTGGTGCTCTCTCTCTCCCTCTCTAAAATAAATAAAGCACTGGGTGTCATACACAACTAATGAATCATTGAACGCTACATCAAAAACTAATGTTAGCTAATTGAACATAATTTAAAAAATCAGAATTAAAATAAATAAATTAATCTTTTAAAAATTATAACAGTATGAAGCAATTCAAAGGGTAGTTCTTTACTACTTGGTTGATGAAATGACAAAAGGAGAAAATATGTTGACGAGAGAGGCAGAAAAAATCCAGGTTAGGACATTTCTGTCTTATTAAGGGGATGGGGAAGCCCACCCACTCCTACTTTTTGATACTGCTAAGTACAAGGAGTTCTAAATAGAATTCAGTAAGGATCTAAAGTTATTTACATTTTGGAAGGATATAGGAGAAGTTTCCTTAGCTGTATCATTGGTTAAAACCAAGCATGGATTTCACTTTCTGAATAACAGTCTGTAGAGGAAAGAAACACAGGAAAGGAAATACCCTGATTCAGAGAATCAAAAGCTGGAAAAGGAGTCTGAAAACAATTTTGCTACAGTGATCTGCCATATGCTGTGTGGGAAAGACCATGCCTTTTCCCTGGAATGTACCTTGCCTAGACATTTTGCTTATCTTGAGCTCTAGTAGTGCGTTTAGGGGCACTTGACATGTGGGGGAAGAGGAATCTTGAGCTACAGTGCAGGACATGGAGCTCTAATTACTGGACCATCAAAGCCCGTAGACAAAGGAAGAAAACGCAGTATCAAAGGGCGCGCAAATCCTTGCTCTTCCCTCATATTCTGTAATGACTGTTTTGAGTCACAGGGGAACGTTTCCTACCAATTTAAGCCAGGGACGGGGCAGGACACTAAGGAATGGAGACAGAGAAAAGTGAGTCTATTCCAGGACAGTGGTGGAAGTACTTTAAAATGATGCATCCGACCACCACTGGCAAACCAAAGTCCCTCAGCCTGTTTTCCAAAGTTATCACAGGCTCACTGCGCCTGCTAATAGTGCGTAGGAGAGCGGGTTAGCAACGTCCAACTGTGATTTGAGTGCGGTTTTGGATGCTGGTTCCTCTGTGCGCTGGTATTGAGGAATTCACACTAAGCGCTCTAGGTGGCCTAACTGTTTTACTTCTGAACTCACTAGTCTTTCTCCTGGAAGCGGGGCGAAGCTCTCTCAGCCCCGCAGAGTTTGGAAGCAATGTGCAAATGGAATTGGAGCTGCCGCCACCCTTTTCTTGAATTGAACCCAGGTGCAGGGTGGCGCAGAGTTGCGGAGAGGCATGTTTTGGAGTCCTGCTTTGTGTTCCCACCTCAACACTGGTGGGACATGGAGGGGGAGGGGCTTGTAGCCCGGGGCACTTTGAGAGCTCTGCTTGATTATTGGCGGTTCTCCCGTCTGACTGCTAGGAAGAAGCTGAGGAACCATACCGCCCCCTTCTCGGGCTCCATCCTCTTTCACCAGCGAACCCAGAAAGGCCTCAGGTAGTTGGGAGGCCGGCCAGGGAGTCTCCACCTCCTTGCGGGGAGCAGCCATTCGGTGCGCTTGGGAGCCGAAGGGGGTGGGGTCCATTGGCTGGGGGATGCTGCCAGTCTTGGAACGGGGTGTGTTGGGGGTGGGTTCTCGGACCGCCGCGCGTCCGGGCTACTCGCTGTTTGTTGGGTGGTGGGTGAGCGTGAGCGTGTGAGCGGGGCTACTGTAGACTTGAGAACAGTTCGGAGAGAGCAGAGCGCGCCAGAGAGAGCGTGAGAGAGTGAGGGAGCGAGTGCGAGCAGACCTAGAGGAGACAGGGCGAGAAAACAGGGCCCAAAGACCTACGGTTTGAGACTGAATGACCATGGCTGTCTCCGCACCTCCGGTGATCTCTGCAACTTCCAGCGGTGCCGGCGTCCCAGGGGGCTTATTTCGGGCAGAAGCCTTGTACTCGACCCCTGGTGAGTCTCCTCGTCTTACCCCTAATGTGATCAACAGTTTCATGGCCAATAACCACAGCGGCAGCGCCGGGGGTGGTGGGATCCGTGGAGCCAGCGGAGGCAGCGGCAACACTAACACCAACGAGTGCAGGATGGTCGACATGCATGGTGTGAAGGTGGCTTCGTTCCTGATGGACGGTCAGGAATTGATCTGCCTGCCGCAAGTCTTTGATCTCTTCCTTAAGCACCTGGTGGGAGGGTTGCACACAGTGTACACCAAGCTGAAGAGACTGGACATATCCCCCGTGGTGTGTACTGTGGAGCAGGTCCGGATCCTCCGCGGTCTGGGGGCCATCCAGCCTGGGGTGAACCGCTGCAAACTCATCACCAGAAAAGACTTCGAAACTTTGTTCACCGATTGCACCAATGCCAGGTGAGATATTAATTTTTTAGCTTGTTCTTTCCCCGTTTGCCCTCTTCTGCATGTTTCATCACTCTCATCCAACTTTGCAGAGTGTCTTAACTAGCTAGCCTCCACTCTTCACGCTGTAAGTCGGTGGGGGAAAGAGGACTAGAAGGAATAATTGCTCATCCCTTCTAGTCCTCCCTCAGTGGCAGGGCTTGGGGCTAACATAAGCCCCGCACAAACTTCAGTTTCCTGTCCTCTACTGAAACTTCACAGCTTTTCGTCCATATCTTGCATGGCTTTATTGGCTGCTTGTGGTTATTTGTTAATTCTCTCTGTGATTTTTCATTCCTCTTTTGTGGCCGTATGGGTCGAGCAGGTTCTCTCCTGAACACAGACACGAGGGACTTTCTAGGGGAGAAGGCTGGCAGAGCTGTAAACTGGGCTCCTAAGCTAGCAATCCAGAACACAGCATTTGGGGGATGCACAGGGTCGGAAGTCTAGAATCCATCCCAGAGGGTGATTCGTTCCCCATCCTGTGTGTTTGTTGTGAGAGTGCGTGGGGTGTGTGATGGTGGTGGTTGTGGTGGTGTGTGTATGTGTGTGTGTGTGTGTGTGTGTGTGTGGGTGTGTGAGAGAGAGAGAGAGCGAGCAGAGGCAGAGACACAGAGAGCAAGAGCGCGCGTGCGAGGGAGCGCGAGCCTATGAGGACGTGTGCATATGCCTGCTGTGCAAAGCTCCCCCGGTTCACGGTACAGTAAAGTGGGTGGCTCCCATTTTTTAAAAAAGAACTGCGACAGATGTCGCTTTCCTGGTATCGTCCCTTTTGGGTCATCTGCAGAGGGCAATGTGGGGCAAGAAACGCTGGGGCTGGGAACTGGTTGAGGGTTGTAGTAGAAGTTGGAGAGGATGCTTCCAGCTCTTCTCCCCAGGAAAACATTTGGAAGGATCCTTTTCCCCCAAAGAGAGGATTTCTTAAATGATGATGGCCAGGTTCTGTGGTTGTAAGTGTACCTCCTTCACATGACAGTAGAATAAATGTCCATTGTCGTATGTCCGTAAGCAAATCGTATTCAATGTTTCTAAGTTTAAAAAAGAAAGTAAAATTAACTATATTCAAGATTACTTGACTTTTTAAAGACCTGTGAATTAGTCCTTGTAGTGTTTATTCCCTCTCCAGTCTGGTACCATCTGTTAGGCACGCACACATTTGGCAGACAAACCAAGAAATCGCCATCAGGTTTAAGGGAGCAAAGGGTTTTGTAGTAAAACAGCACAACGTTGATCATTTTGCAGAAAACTTCTGCAGAGGTAGACTTTCTCACAATGCAACTTTAAATCATAAGAACGCTGGATTTACCAACTAAAAGGACCTCAGTTGTCAACATCTGTTGTAAAATCC
This sequence comes from Ailuropoda melanoleuca, assembly GCF_002007445.2. Classification (NCBI taxonomy): domain Eukaryota; kingdom Metazoa; phylum Chordata; class Mammalia; order Carnivora; family Ursidae; genus Ailuropoda; species Ailuropoda melanoleuca. Next base: position 63,349,320 of record NC_048238.1, read on the forward strand.
AAATTACTATGTATAGTTGAAGTATACTGACACGTTGTAGACAAACTGTTGCTGACTGCTACAATAAGATAATGCTACAAAACTTACAAGGGAACCTTTCTTCCCCGACTTTCAGCAGTGTCCTGTGTTCTAGCAATTAAACAGAAATCTGTTTATATGAGAACTTCTAGGTGATTCATATCTGGGACTTACAAACCTGGTTTATTAGACCAAATTTTCTTAAGGTAGATACATGGTCTTAAAACACAAAGGATAACCGCTCCCTTGATAAAATAAGCAATTATAATTTGTAAGAGTAGGAAGGAAATCTTATTTGGACCACAAAGCACCTTACTAATACACAAACTTAGAAACTTACCAGGGACTTCAGATGAGGGCCATCTAGTTCATGTGTTGCCAATTCAAAAAGACATTTAAACAATTGCAGACCCGAAAACCTATCTTTGCCCCCTTTCTCTCCCCCTCCTCCTCCCCTCCTCTCCCCCTTCCCTCTTCTCTCTTACAAACACCCATTATTAAAGTGGAACAATTATTACACACAGGAAATTTGTCCTACCTTAATAATTACTTTACACATCCTTGAGCAAAATCTATGACTTTCATTCAAAAATAAATAGATTAGTATTTTAATGTGAGTTTGATGCTTTCCTTTAAGTACAAAGTTTTCTTTAATTAATTTTTATTAGAGCTACTTACTGAAGGGAAAAATGATAAATTACTCTGTATCAAGAGGCAGGTGTTCTTATACTATTTTTGGACCCTATTATATGATATGTTTTTAGGTTATTATTTTAATTCAGTTAAGTTTTATTGACTCCTTATCACAACATTTAAAATGCTAGCTTTTTGGAGGGCTTAAATTGCTTTTGTGTATACGTGTGTATAAAGATGATAGGGATATATTAAAAATATAAGAAGACATATGTATGAGATATGATGCCGGTGTCTCCTTGTGCATTTATTTCTTTAGGTACGTTATTAATTAACATGCATTTTCTATAAGTGTGTTGCAAGTGTTATAATATATGTTTGTAAAAATTTATGAAATATATTCTATGAATGCAGTCCATGAATGGAGATGAGGAAAACTACTAGAAACACAGCTATATTGCAACTTCTAGATAGTGAAAAAAACCAACAACAAACACCCTACAATATATCTGGGGAAAATCTTATTAATGATAAAATAGCATTACCAAATTTTATCACTGCAAAATGCCCTCATAACCATGTTGTTAAAAACTACAAAATATGATAATACTTACAGTGGATGCTTTAGGACTTTAGGTAACATGATTTACAGAAATGTGTACCTTAAATCATTCCCAACATCTCAATTATTTTATAAAACTGTGAAATTATTATTTAGATCAACATTATTTCTATGACTTTTCTAGTCAGTGAAAAGAAAGGTGAGGGATGTAAACAAGAATGAGACTCAAAAGAGACAAAATAAGGTAGATAAGACATGAAGCCAGTAAGAGAAAAGAGATGTAGGATATGAGCAGAATGATGCTATGAGAGGAGGTGAAAGATGGATCAGAAGAGCCTATAGAGATGCTCAAAGAAATGAGCAATGAATCAATGGAGACTTGGCTAAAGAGGATTGTCACTGAGGACTCATGACTTCTTAGCTCTTCTGGCTAAAGGGGGATGCAAGGAAAAAGTGTGTATATGTTCAGTGAGTGGAAACTCTTATATGCTATTCTTATTTGAGAAAAGAGATTCATCTTCATCTCCTGATGAATAAATTTCCATAATGTATTGTTCAATGGAAGGCCTATTTGTAATGGTGTCATTGGCAATTTTCTTTTCCTACATAATAAGCATTTCTTCTCCTCTCTGTCAGTTAACTAAGGGAGAGTACAAGTCCTGACTTAGGGTATTCTAATTTGGAATGCTTCCTACACTATTCCAGAAGACACAAAATGGACTATTTTCAAATTGGTCATTTTCGAAGACCGTAGCATATTGCCACTAAAGTGGCATTTGGATTCGTTCGGCTCAGGACATATTTTTATTAATGTGCACTGAAGAAAGGTGAATGAATAAAATACATAATGATTGTTTCTTTGAAAGTCACAAGAACTCTATCAGTGCTTTATATTAACTATTTTGTTATTAGCTGATTTTCAAAATACTCAAACTTGTTTTCCCAGAAGAGAAGTTGGAAAATAATACCTGCTTAGCTACTAGAGAATAGTAAGGCTAAAAAAAGCTCTTGACTATACATTGTTCTATTAAATCAAGCTTTACATCACTGCAATTTCAAAGGGCTATGCAATATTTTTCCTTGATGCTTTTTTTACTTCAGAAACTAATTGTAGGGAGATTATTCTGACGATCATTAAGAAAATGATGATAAAAAGACCCAAACCAAATGGGAAAAGTTATTTTGTTTTAGATCTTTTTTTTTTCAGCTGAGGCACCGTGATTTTTAAAAAAATGTCTCGAGGAACAAAACTTGGAGTTTTTAACATCAGAGCAGGCAGATTCAGAAAACAAATGTCTAAATTTCTCTCATGCAATGGATTTTCCTTACTAAATTCTTCAAAGTTTAATGCAGCAGTAAAATATTAGATTAAAAATTGGTATTCAGTAAATGTGACAAATCAGCCAGCACATTTTAGTGTTATCTCTTTTCATCTATCTATCTATATAAAAGTAACATTGTTAGATTTCATGATCGGTATTTCATTTGAGGATCAACTGATTAAATGTTATTCAGTCATTTATGTATAGTTAAATGAATGCTTAGAGAAACAAGAATGTATGATTAAGAAAACATTTAAATGTATTTGGAGACATGATTCAACATATATTCAAATGAGTAAAATTCAGTTTTTTTAAGTTAAAAATTTAAATGATCCAATTGTGGTTAATTGTTATTTTGACCATGTGAATAGAATATAAATGGGCATCCATGTTAGAATAACTTTATGTGAATTATGACTTTAAAACAATTTAAAACTACTTTCAAATACAAGAAATACAATTTTTGTAAGTACTCAATGATTTCGGCTTTGTATTCACATTCGATGAATATGGTTCATAATCCATACAGAATAGCAATTTACTTTAAAAATTGATGTTTTCATTCATAGGAAAGTTATACAAAACCAAATTTTTGAAGAACTTGCATCACTTTCCTGGGCTAATATTTTGTATGACTTAACATTTGCAGAAACAATAAAAAGATTTTAGAAATTAATCTGGGCAGCAAATGCAGACATTTTATTTCATAGAATAATGAGGGGATAGTCAGATTGTCTTTTAAAAGCAGTCACTTAGTCATCATTGCTCTGTCTTTTATTAGAAGAATGATGTCAAGATTATAATTAAAGTGATTTAGTCATGTGCCTGGGCACAGAACTTCCACATGTACATTCATTTTAAATGTACACTTCCGCATAACCAACAATTTTTGTATTTATCTAAGTACTTGAGCTGGATTTAATATTTGTCCAAACGCTCATTTATTAGGTGGTGGATATTATATTAAAGAAATGATGCATGGTATGATGGAGAATTTCTTTGGATATTTATGTGTACTATTACCCTCAATGTATAGTATGCCAATAATTAGGAAGTGATGGTCTTCAGACATTAATATTTTATATGGTTTCACACAAGAAACCCCTAATACCTGTCGAAAATATTGTCTGAATTATTTGATGCTTTCTTAAGTAATCTTATTTTGTCTGAATGAAATCCCTACGTGCTTTAAAAGTGCTTCTAGCAGGCAAATATAATTGTGAGAAACCTTAATCACAATATATTATGTTTCATTTGGCAATCTAGATCTTCAGGGTCACTTCGTGTGGTGCACTTAGAGATACAAATGATTTGGGTTTATCCACTCTATACATTTCAAATATGTATTAAAACCATCCTAATTGACCAAAACTGAAAATATTCTTTTTGGAGAAAGGACATCAAACCTTTCCCCAAAAGCAAAACAATTAGGTATTAATGATATTCTTGTTGCATATTCAAAAGGTCCTTGGTAGCATTTTTTTCCTCCTTTTCTCCCCTTTCACCATCTCAACCTGCAAAACTCTTCACTGTCACTTCAGATCACACAATTCTAAAAAGATAAAACAACATTTAAACACATTTGCTTTGGAAGGGAAATTGAGCATTTGCACCCAATAAGCCTGATTGTGGAACTGCATGCAAATTGTGTTTTGATTTATCTCTTTTACACTTTTTTCCATTTGAATTGATCTTGCATTAATTTCACCAAGCGGCTCTGTGAGGCTGCAGATGTTGCCCTGTGTTTAATAAATCAATGAGACAGATCTGAATGAATCACTTCAGATGGATTCTCTGCTCGGTTTGATGTCTAGATGTTATTCTTAGCTTGTTATCATGACAGATGCATTAATGTTCCCATACACTGCCAGCAATGTCAAAGAGATCGAAGCTTTTAAAGTGGCAGCATCCCTTTTTCCGTTTTCTGCTAGAACAACTAAACTCATTTTATTTTATATAGGAATCAGAGAAAAATATCAACTCAATCATGAGTTTCTTCATGGGAAAGATTCTGAATTTTCATGCTATATTAACTATTCCAAAATGGTGGAAATCAATATATTAAAACCTAAATATAGTGTAGCTACTTAAAAGTGCACCCCACATTAATATTTAATCATGGTAGGAAAAATGATAATAAGTAATATATGATTGGGACACATTGAAAGTGTCACTATAAATAGAATAATGCCATATCGAAATTGATTACAGAAGGGTGTTAGTTTTTAAATCCTTACTAATAAGCTTCTTGTTGGCTTAATGCAGCTGTAATATACTCTTACCAAGGGATTTAGAACTCCTTCAGGATTTAATATTTCTTTTTAGTAGGAAGAAGATAGCCTGTCCACTGTATATTCATCATTTCCTCACTTTGTAAAGCTGAGAATCTAAGAAAAGTTTATTTCATTTTAGTATATTTCAGTTATTTATATTCTGGGTAATTATTTGCAAATCATTCAGTAACAATAAATGCTACTTTTATAATTTAATTTCTCAAATTGTAGAAAAGCATAGGCACACCAAAAGGAACTATATCATAACTCCAGTGAAATTTATTACCTACCTGCATTAAATATCATGGCAACCACAATTTATATCATTTAACCCAAGGCTTCATTACCTTGGTTTTAGGAGAGAAACAATCCTGTCAATTATTGTGAAATATTTTGAATTGAATGTTGTAGGTGTTATAACTTTTTAGTTAATCTCTGATATTTGAAAATAAAAATTTTAAAAAGGAGATTGGATTTTTCTCTTGTTCAACTTTCTGAAGGATATATATTAAAATAAATTAGCTTTTAGAGGTAGTTCCTCTTTGCAGCCTTTACAGTATTCTTTCATTACAATTTTGTTAACTTTATTAAAATAGGAAAACAGGAAACACTGTTAATTGATACTATTGAGGTCTCAAATTCTTCGGGAGAATTTTTATCTCCAAAGTTAGGCTAATTTTAGAAGCTTAAGATATATGCTATGATCTCTAGTCTAGTTTAAAGAGAAATTTATAATGAAGTTTAACGAAGTTATATACAGGAGTGATTTTTTCAAATTTTGCTTAAAACATGGGAATATTTTCATGATAATTTTTTTGCCACATCTTTCTTTAGAGCTGAATTTATTTATTAGGATTGATGAAATTATTATATTGAGAATGTGAATATAATATAGCTAAATTGAATATAATATAGGTAAAGAGCAAATTGACATATTTATCACTACCTATAATGATACACTTAAAAGAGAACTGAATTTGTTGCATAAAAAAACCTTGAAATTGTAATAATAATTTCTAAGGAGTAATTTTAACTTTAGTCATATTCATTGCAAAATTTCATTAAGCCTAATATTGTGTATATTTTAGCCACTTAATTCACATTCGTTAAATGAATACAATCATGTACACACACACATATTTATTCCTCATCAGAATTCTTTGCACAAATTGCCATTCCTTTGAAAAGTATTTGGAGACATGATTCATAGTTATGTAAGGTATGCAGTTACTATACTATTATAAAACCACTTGTAATCATGTCATAAACTTTTCACAAATATACATATAAAGCTATCAAAACCTAATATATGAAATTAGAACTTTGAACTGAAATATATCTTTAAAGAAAGGGTGACTTCTTGGTGTTTCCTTTTAGTGAGAACCCACAGAAGATCCTCTACTATTATGAATAGGCAATAATTAATCAATAAGACAAGCCTACTACCATAAAATCATTCTCAGCTATTTAGATTTATACTATTTGATATCAGCACCACCCCTAGTGACAGTTTACTTTTGATCATTCAAACAGAAAATGCATGTTTACCCAAAAAGGGTTGGTAAGAAGAGGGTTTTCCTCCCTTCTACCTATAGCCTGTGTATAGAAACACAAATACCTAAGTCATGATTTACTTTTTTTCCTGGATAATCTCAAGACCCATTCAGTGCAACATGCATTTACATGAAGCACCCCCTTCCAATCCATTTAAAGGAATAACTTAGTTCTTTCAGGTGTAATTAATTTTGAAGAGTAAAATTTCCTTTCATCTAGGATCCCTGAGGTTTAAACTACTCATATATATATATATATATATATATATATATATATATATATATACTATATTGATCCATTAAAATTATTTATTTTATTAGAGCAAATCGTGGTGAAAACTTTGTAATTACGCTACTGGAATAATATATATGGTACAGGAAAGTTAAAAAATAATGAAACAGTATTTTTATTGCTATATAACCATTTTATTATCAAACAAGTTGACTGCTCAGTAGTGTATAATGTAGTGTGTATGTGAAGGTATAAAACATTCAATTGCAGTTGTGTCCGAAGATCTTATCATGTTGCTGGCAACTGTTAGCTGGTAACAGCATTTAGGCTACCCTTAGTATATCTACTATTTATGTGATGAGTTAAAAAAAAAAGTAATATTGATCTGTCTCTGGATTAAAGTTTGAAATGGGCAACAGCCCGAACACAAAAGGCTTTTTTTTTTTATGATTTCTCAGCTTGCCATTGATCTCCTAGTTTTATTGCATTCATTATTTATTAAAAGAATTTGCAAGCTAAACATAACGTTAAGCTAGTTTGCACACAGGGACCGCACTTAGGAAATTGAATGGAAATTGCATTAGAGATGAACATCTGTGCTATTTTTCCACTCATGTGTTTATGGGTTTGTATAAAAGGTGTATTGGATTAACAGTTATAACCATTATAGCTTACAGCAATATGTTAGATTCTGAGCTTTTAGTTATTTTGGAAGAAGTCTCTCACTTATTTGTCTAAAAAAGCATAGTAATAGTATCACAAACAATATTGGGATAAATTTATTTTTTATTATATTTGTTAAATGCATTATCTGCATTATGTATCAATTGTGAGATACTCTGCTGTATTGAAGTCAAACATTTAAAAATATATACATAATTATCATTTAAGACTATTCTCTCTCTTAGTGGCTTTAGGTAGTAGGCTACATAGGTGCAATTTACGTAGTACTTATTTTAAGAATGTTAAGTTTAGTGCCATTTTAGAGCACACCAAATTCACAAAAACTATATAAAAACTTTAATGTGAGCATCCATAAAATGTTACCATATGTGTATGTTAGGCCTTGATCCTTCTGGAAGGATAATGACCATATTGACACTGAAGACTTGCTTTATATAACACTATGAACAATAGGGTAGGATACTGTATGATATGGTTCCCCTCTTGCATTCAATCCAAGGAAATTTATTTACAAAAACTGAAACTGTTCTCCACAGGACATAAGTTAGATCCTCGTGAATATCTTTTTTGCAGTGTTGTCTTCAATCTGTAGACATTTGAAAACCTCAATCTATCACTTTAATTATTGGAATTAAAAACCTCCTCACAATCATTTTGATCTTATGATTAGATTTGCCATACCTCTGTGTGTGTGTGTGTGTGTGTGTGTGTGTGTGTGTGTGTTTGTATGTAGAGTATACTCTGTGGTGCCAATGTTTTAGTTGCTGCAAACAGAATGAACACAACAGTTTCTTCTGTCATGGAGCTTGCATTCTAGAATCATGCATGCTGTCTTTAGCTTTGGGTACTTAAACCATATACCCCCTTTATTATATTTGCTAAATTGTGAAAACTTTGTGATTACAAATTTTTTGCCAGATATCCATTGTTAAATACTTCAATTTCCTTTCTCATATCTTCCTTGTGTTATTTTATCAGTAAATGACAGATTTTTTTTAGTTTTTAGAGTTATACCAGAAAGTTTCAACTAAAAAAAGAGTTACTGAGATATAAAGCAAAATATTTTAGTTTTATGAATGTAGAGAATTACTCATGTTATAAATAAAATACATATCAGGAGGAGATTAGAATAAAACAGGTATTTCTACTCAAGAATGACTGTAGTTAATTGACTTTAGTATCTTTTCTCTGACATATATTTGCTGAGTCCTTATGATATGAGCCCTTAAAATTCATAAAATTAGTCATTCTGTGAGCATGTTTTTGTAGTAAAATGTGAAACTGTGGATTAAAAAACATGTTTTTTTCCCCATGTAAAAAAGCTTTCTTTCATTAGTNAGAGACAGCCAGCGAGAGAGGGAACACAAGCAGGGGGAGTGGGAGAGGAAGAAGCAGGCTCATAGCAGAGGAGCCTGACGTGGGGCTCGATCCCATAACGCCGGGATCACGCCCTGAGCCGAAGGCAGGCGCTTAACCGCTGTGCCACCCAGGCGCCCCATTAGTGTTAGAGTTTTGAATAGATCCTCAAGCTTAGAGTTTGATTTGCTTTGCAAGATTATTTGCAAACATGTATAATTAAATGTTTAATATTAACATTAAGACTGCTGCTTTGAAAATAGTCCGTGATCTGCTAAACTTCTAAGTTTATTTTGTAAAAAAAATTTATGAGTAGCCTCCAGGTTTTTATTTGAGGAAGACAAAAGGGGAATTTTTTCATAGAAAAAAATTTACTGCAGAGTACATTTTATGCATAGTACACACGTTTTAGGTCTCATTTTATAAGCCAATTAGAATATTCAGTTTGAACACACACACACACTATGTGTATATATCTAATGTTAACTGATAATATATGAATATTATACATATTCATATGTAATATATAAGTATTATAAACATGTATAAAATATTTTCCAAGTCATTTCATTTGCCACTTCATTTCAACAAATATTTAATAAGTACATACTATTCATCTGTTCAAGGGTATTTATCAAGGGGAAAGTAGTGATCTCAAGAACTATCCAAATTCTTATTTTTCTTATCTCCAGATTATGTAGGTAGAATTTTATTGTTACATGGTTAACTCTCAGCTAACCTGCATTAATGCAAGGAACAGCAAATGAAGTACACAATTCAAAATTACGGAAAATTAAAGTAACATTAATTAAGCTTTGCAGTGCATTTAAAAATGTTTATGGCATATTTACCTTTCTAAATATATTTTGCTCATTCTACTATTAAATTGTATTACATTTTATGAGTATTTACTGGTGGGAAGGAGAGATAGCCCAGAAAAATGCTAAGGTTGAATTAAATCTGAAATTAAATGCTTCATATAGAAAATATTTAAAGTGAATAAAGCATAAGCAGACATAGAACATATAGCTAACAGCAGTGTACTGGATCATGTTAGTGATTAACTAAAGTAGTGTATTTTGCTTGAATTTATTCTTATGTTATCTGTGGAAAGATCTCTATACTTAATGGATATAGTAGTCATTACAGCTATTAGCAGATCAAAACCTGGAAAACTGCATGAAGCCAGGTGTCATTTTAACATGCTTTCCTATGCTTAAGTCCCCTAAATAACCATCTTCCATAAGCTAAAGAAGCATTTGTTGACAGAGAAAACATGGCTTTTGGGTTAAAACACATTGGTGAGTATAGCCCTAAATCATTTTTGTGAAGTGTTTCTATTCTAGAATGAGAATATTTAATCAACTTTCAGCTTGCAGTTTTAAAAAATGGAACATTATAGTCTTAATGCCAGTCATGTCCTGCAAGAATGGTCATTTTGATGATGGGCACATGCTGACCACCTTGACCTCTGAAGAGGGTTGTAGTAACTGCTCCAGGGCTTAGTTGATCTGAGTACATTTGGTACATCCACTTTCTTACATTTACAGTCGTTTTGGATTTGTCCTTGTCATACTAAAAGACTGACAGGTTTTTGTTATTTTAGGGACATGTTCTTTCTCATAAGGTTGTGTGATGTTTACATAATCTCCATGATGCCAGAGTCTAAAGCTTTCCTTATTCTTTACAATTTAGTCCCATTGAATTGAATAATTGTGTATTGTTTCTTCTTCTGTGTATTGTTTATTTTTAAGAGTGCTCTCAGTTTTTGAATGTAAATAAAACTCAAAGAATTCCCCCTGCTAGATATTTTTCCTGTATTAGTGTAAAAATGTAAAAGTATTTGTCTCATGGATTCATGTTCCATCAAAGAAGGCACAGTGCAGCTCAACAGTTTAGGTTTTCTGTCCAATTGGAAGGCTTTTTTTTTTAAGATTTTATTATTTTTAAGTAATCTCTGCACCCAATGTGGGGCTTGAACCCACAACCTTGAGATCAAGAGTCACATGTTCCATTGACTGAGACAGGCAGGTGCCCCAATTAGGAAGGCTCTTGATTTAAAGATAGGAGGACTGTAATTTGGGTAACGTTAGCGTTGATACAGTTCCATTTGGGCATGGACAAAGGAATAAAGCTAAATAAGGGTGGAGAAAACTTGTTGAGAAAATATTTCTCATGGAAATATTGAATGGATCAGGAACTAGTTGATAGATGAGAGGTAGGCCGTATGTGTGGACTGATGAAGGCCTTTCACGACAGAGTTTTTAAATGAATTATTGCTTTTAATTGCATTCCTTTTATTTTAGAGGTAATTTTTAGCAGATTCATGAACAGGCACAGAAAGCATAAAAAATATTAGCTGTAAATAAAAAAAATAAACACTAAGGGCAAATGTGGAAGTGTTACTCCTTTTGAGGTGAGCTGGTGGCATTTGAAACCGTAACAGAATATTTGAATACATCTAGTTACTAAAATATTTGTTTACTATGCTAGTAAATGTGAACTTAATTTCTAAAATATTTTATACAGCATCCATTTATATTTTTTCTGTAAGTTCCATTACTATTACTGGTCTGTTAGCCTGATTTTAGCTTCCCATAGCAAACTTTTATTTTTTTATAATAATATTTTTTTATTATATTTTGTTAGTTACCGTACAGTACATCCCTGGTTTTTGATGTAAAGTTCGATGATTCATTAGTTGCGTATAACACCCAGTGCAACATGCAATACGTGCCCTCCTTACTACCCAACACCGGCCTATCCCATTCCCCCACCCCCTCCCCTCTGAAGCCCTCAGTTTGTTTCTCAGAGTCCATAGTCTCCCATGCTTCATTCCCCCTTCTGATTACCCTCCCTTTCTTTATCCCTTTCTTCTCCTACCGATCTTCCTACTTCTTATGTTCCATAAACGAGTGAAACCATATGATAATTGTCTTTCTCTGCTTGACTTATTTCACGCAGCATTATCTCCTCCAGTGCCGTTCATGTTGCAGCAAATATTGAGAAATCATTCTTTTTGATGGCTGAGTAATATTCCATTGTATATATGGGCCATATCTTCTTAATCCAGTCATCTGTTGAAGGGCATTTTGGCTCCGTCCACGATTTAGCTATTGTGGATAATGCTGCTATGAACATTGGGGTGCCTATGGCCCTTCTCTTCACTACGTCTGTATCTTTGGGGTAACTACCCAGTAGTGCATAGGGTACCTCAACTTTTAACTTTTTAAGGGACCTCCACACTGTTTTCCAGAGTGTCTGTACCAACTTGCATTCCCACCAACAATGTAGGAGGGATCCCCTTTCTCCACATCCTCTCCAGCAATTGTTGTTTCTTGCCTTGTCAATTTTTGCCATTCTAACTGGCATAAGGTGGTATCTCAGTGTGGTTTTGATTTGAATTTCCCTGATGGCTAATGATGTTGAACATTTTTTCATGTGTCTGTTACCCTTTTGTATGTCTTCATTGGAAAAGTGTCTGTTCATATCATCTGCCCATTTTATGATTTGTTTATTTGTTTCTTGTGTTTTGAGTTTGAGAAGTTCTTTGTAGATCTTGGATACCAGTCTTTTATCTGTAGTGTCATTTGCAAATACATTCTCCCATTCTGTGGGCTGCCTCTTAGTTTTTTTGACTGTTTCCTTGGCTGTGCAGAAGCTTTTTATCTTGATGAAGTCCCACAAGTTCATTTTTTTCTTTTGTTTCTCTTGCCTTTGGAGATGTGTCATGAAAAAGTTTGCTGTGGCCGATGTCGGAGAGGTTGCTGTCTATGTTTTTCTCTATGATTTTGATGGATTCCTGTCTCACATCGAGGTCTTTCAACCATTTGGAGTTGATCTTTGTGTATGGTGTGAGAGAGTGATCAAGTTTCATTTTTTTGCATGTAGCTGTCCAATTTTCCCAGCACCGTTTATTGAAGAGACTGTTTTTTTTCCCCACTGGATGTTTTTTCCTGCTTTATCAAAGATTAGTTGCCCAATGAGCCGCGGGTCCATTTCTGGGTTCTCTATTCTGTTCCGCTGGTCTATGTGTCTGTTTTTGCCCATAGAACATTTTTAAAACACATGTTGACTGTGAATTTTTTTAAAAGGGTTACATTTTGCCGTTGGGTATGTGTGTGAAGTTTTTATCGTATTCAATAGTAACTAAGTGTGCATTTTAGGAAGTAATTTGAACCACTGCATTCAAGATTATTTAACGAACATTAAAATTTGAATTAAAGAACATCAAAGTGGCATTTTTGTCATTTTTGTATTTAATAAGTACAGTAAAGTTTAAATATTTCCTTCATGCCTGCTGCCTGAAAATATATCTGGAAGTTTAAAATTACTAGCTAGGTATAATAGTAAAAATTTTACGTGTATGTACTGGTACATAGTTTATATAGTGCTTTCATATATGTTAGCTCATTTAACCTGACCATTAGAATAGTCTGCTTTTATAATTTTGTTTTGAAATTTCTAAATTTTTATAAACAGATGGCTGATCATTTTACGACATGGTACTTCTGGAGATCACTTAATCTCATTTAGATTTTTTTCACTCAATGCTAAATCAGCATCGTCTGTAGTTATAATGAAACTTATAGTAGGAATAAGATTATAATGGTAATGTTGGCGGGGGTCATATAGGGCCTTTTAAGCCATTTTTTAAAAATTTTGAATGAAATGAAGCGTCACTGCAGAGTTTTGAGCAAGGCTGTAACAGGATTTGACTTAGGTTTTTAAAGGATCACTCCAGCTGCAGGTTGAGAATAGGCTTAATTAAAGCGGGGCAAGGGTAGAAGCAGTCAGGATGCCATTGCGGTGAACTGGGAGAGAGATGGTAGTGGTTTAGACCATAATGGTAGAGTAGGGGTAGTAAGAATCAGATTCTGAGTAGATTTTGAAGGTAAAACCAATAAGGACTTCCTGATGGATTAGACACTGAGTGTGAGATAAAGAAAACAGCCGTGAGTAACTCCAAGATTTTGGTATGAGTGGCAGGGTAGATTAAGTTTCCATCGTTTCAGAAGGGGAAGGCTGTAGGTGGAGCAGATTTGGGGAGAAAGTTCAGGAGTTCAGTTTTATACTTGTTAGCTTTTAGATATCTTTTTGCATTTTCAGCAGAGATATAGAGTGGTCATTGGATAAAGAAGTTTGGTATTTGGAAGAGACATCTGGACAGGAGATATAAATTTAGGACAGGAGTGATTGTAAATGGACTGAGTCCTGAGTCACTTCAGCTCAAAGATGATGAAGAAGAGGAGGAATCAGCAAAAGCCTGAGAAAGAAAATCCAGTGAAGTAGGAAAAAAAACAAAAAAACAAAACAAAAACAAGAGAGAATGGTGTCCTGAAGCTAAGCAAAGAAAATGTATCAGAAAGAAAGGAATGATCAACCATATCAAATGCTGCTAATCAGCAAAAAACCACAGGACAAAGAATTGGCCATTAGGTGTGACAATGGAAGTCATTGGTGATCTTGAGAGCAGTCTGGGTGGAAAAATATGAATGAAAAGTCTGAGTGACATGTGTTTAAGAGAGAATAGAAGGAGAAGAATTGGAGACAGTATAGACAACTCTTTTCAGTGATTTGCTGCAAAGATAGCATACAACTCAAGGGGGGAGGGAGTAGCTTGAAAGCAGGGATCAATGGATCAAGAGCTTATTATATTTTATTAAGATGGAAGACATAACAGCATTGTGCAGCCAGCAATTTTCCAGTAGAAATTTTTAAAAATTTATGTAAGAAAGAGAGAGGAGTATTGCTGAAGTGATATTCTTGAATAGGAGAGAGAGAGTGGATAGGTTCCAGTGCACAGGTAAAGTCATCAGTTTTGGATAAGAGCAAGGTTAGTGCATCTGTAGATGGGAAGCCTGAGTATGTAAATGGAGATTCTGGTTGATCTGGTATTGGGACTCTATGGGAGTCCTCTTCTGTTAGCTGGGAGGACTGAAAAGGAAGTGTTGGAGGTTTGAGGAGAAAAAGAAAGTGTATAATAGCCATCCAGATAAGGAGAGTGAACTATTTAAAGAGGTTTAGTATGATTCCCAGGCAACATCAAACACCTTTTGATGTTTATGATCATAAATTCAAAATGGTTGGTGCAGTTGTGTGTTTTAAATCCACTTATGTGGAGCTGCATCGGTACTGATGCAAAGCAGGGAAAAACTGGATTTAATGAGATTTATGGTTTTGCTAAGTGGTATGAGTCTAACGAAACCAGAGGGGACAAGAGAGTTGAAGGTTTATGCAAAAAGTGATTATAATGGGTGACAATGCATTTTAAACTGCTAAGGAAAAGAGGACATCAAAGATGTGAGAGACAGTGAAAAGATGGTATTGTCAATGAATTGGAGGTTCCAAGAAAAGGTCAAAGGATTGTTGGAGTGGGAGTACTAGAAGGTGTGAACCAGAAAGAAGCAGTGAGGGCCAGAGAGTAGGATGCACAAAATTAAAAATATGGAAGTGTTGCAGTTATTGGTAAATTATGAGGTTTAGGGTATGGCCATGGGCATGAGTGGCTGAAGTAAAAAGGGCAAGATATTTAGAGGACAGGAGATCCAGAAACTGAAAGGCCAGCGCCTTGGTCATATCATCTGTCTATACACTGTTCATCGAAATTGCTAAGGATTAAGAAAGGAGTCAATGTATTGCATTTCAAATTTTGTAGTACATATAGTAATGCTATCAGAATTTGCTTTGTTAAAAAATGATTTTTAACTTAATTTCTAAATTTTAAAATTAAAGTTGTTGGAATTAAGAACTCAGGGAACTGAACCTGACCAAATTTTAGAAGTATTCCTCATTCACTATATTACAAAAGTTTGAATATTTACTCTAACAATCCCCATTTTGCCATGAGAATGCTGTGCTTTAGTTAAACTGTCTTAAAAGAATATGGCAAAAATAACGTTTTCTAAATAATTTAAATCATGTTTTGTTTATTTTATCTACTTTTAACATTTTTTACAATAGATAATGCACTTCATTTTTATAATGAACTGAGTTTTTCCCCCGTGTTTTTATTTGAATTCCAGCTAGTTAACATACAGTGCAATATTAGTTTCAAGTGTAGAATTTAGTGATTCATCACTTACATACATCACCCAGTTCTCATCACAACAAGTGCTCTCTTTAATCCCCATCACCTATTTAACCCATCCTCCCATCAACCTCCCCTCTGGTAACCATCAGTTTGTCCTCTCTAGTTAATAGTCTGTTTCTTGGTTTGCCTCTTTTTTACCCCTATGTTCATCTGCTTTGTTTCTTAAATTCCATATATGAGTGAAATAATCTGGTATTTGTCTTTTTCTGACTTATTCTGCTTACCATAATATAATCTAGTTCCATCCACCTCATTGCAGATGGCAAGATTTCATTCTTTTTGATGGCTGAGTAGTATTCCATGGTGTGTGTGTGTGTGTGTGTGTGTGTGTGTGTGTGTGTACACACTTTTTATCCATTTATCAGTCAATGGACCTTTTTGGACTTTATCCATAATTAGGCTACTATTGATAATGCTACTATAAACATCAGGGTGTGCATATCCCTTTGAATCAGTATTTTTGTATCCTTTGGGTAGATACCTAGTAGAGCCATTGCTGGATTGTAGGGTAGCTCTATTTTTAACTTTGTGAGGAACCTCCATACTGTTTTCCAGAGTGGCTGCACCACTTTGCATTCCCGCCAACAGTGCAAGAGGGTTCCCCTTTCTCTGCACCTTTGCCAACATCTGTTGTTTCCTGTGTTGTTAATTTTAGTAATGAACTGAGCTTTATATCAGGAACATTATTAGTCCCAGGAAGTGTGTTTGTTGATATTATTATGTCATATATTCACAAAGAGTAAATTAATTTCCCACTTTCATTTCAGTACATTGATATTTTATAAACAGAATACTAAAAATCTGCTAGGTACAGCACAGTATTAGTAGTCATGGTTCTTTACTTCTAGATGGTGCATCATGCATTCAACATTGCAGAAACCCAATCAAAATATATTTTTGACACCTGCTATTCTCTGACTCATATGTTATTTACCTTACATGAAAACTACTTAAACAGCTCTTGCTGCAGTCACCATTTCTCCTAGCTATTCTTTGACTACTAGTTAGGTTTCTGTGCCATTGCAGGTTTGGTGATGAAGAAATAGCTAAGCTTTAAATCAGGTGCTCATGTGAAATCCTTGCAGAGTAAAGCTAGGAAGTTGGTGATATCAATAGCAATTCCTTGCTAATTACCTGGGAAATGAATTTTCTCTGGTGTAGCTTACCCAGCCATTCACTTTGCATCTTAATAAAGTGGTTGGGAAGAAGGGTTTGGTCAGCATTTGCAAACTCCCATTAGATTCTGTCACTGATTCTGAGTCAGTTTTAGTTTCTACGGCTGGAAAAAAGCAAAGGAAGCCAGATGTAGTAACATCTGCTATTGAGACTCTTGTTTAGGGGGAAAAAAAAGCAGTTCCATTGTTAAAACTTGATTTTAGCTCTGTTGGGTTGATTTAAAATATCATGTTTCCCTTCTTTATGTACCACTGAAAAGAGACATGTACATACACTAGATACTGGATTATCTCAATCAGGATGGGCTGGCCAAAGTGTGAAATGAAAGACTGTTTTAGGCACTATGACCCTAGAATCTATTATACAAAAGCAAAGTAGAAGAACAAGTGATTACTCATCCTGCCTGATATTTCAAATTTGACGAGATTAAACTTCAAATGAATATTTTATCCAAGCATGAATCATTGACAGGTTTGTTAAAACTGAATGGAAGCGCACTGATGTAATATAAACTGCTTAAGGAAAATGATAGCAGAAAATGTTAAGAGTGAGCTTCCAAGAGGAATTACCTCTACTCAAGAATTGAAAAACATCTTTAAAGATCTAGCTGAAGTCTTACCTCCTCTATGAGGACTTCCCTTATCACCTGCAGTGATCTCTTGCTTCTCTGAAATTTTATCTCCAGATAGCTTTCCTCCTACTCCTGTTCTTCTTTCTCCAAATTGTTAAGTTTTAAGCCGTATATGTTTTCTCTTTCTCCCAACTAGTTTCTAAATTCCTCAAATTCAGGAACAGTCTGATGTGTGTCATTTTATCACTCATAGTGCCTAATATAGTACACAGATGTAAATGTTCAAAATGTTTTCAGTTTGTTAGACAGTGTAACTATGATTTATTATAATTAAATTATTTGCTTTGGGAAATATTCATATTTTAAGGAAAGTTATTGCTCTACTTAAAGGGTGTATTATTCTGATTCTGAGTGACAGCTCCTCTTCAACAACAGAAACCTAGGCAATTACTATTCTGTCTCAGATACCCACATTTGTTCTGATTCCAACACTTTCTAAATGTATGACCATCCAAGCCTCAGTTTTTTCATCTAAAAATGGGGATAATATTAGTTACATCACTCATGAAGTTGTTAAGATTAAATGAGATTATGTTCATAAAGTGCTTAAGCACATAATAAGAGTTAGGTAATTGTTAGTTTTTATTACTGAAAGTGGTATCACACTAACATGTGTGAACCCACATATATACCTACATTAAGAACACAAGAAAAAGGGCAAATCTCAGAATTTAAAATTCTGCAGAAATTTTTGCAACCAGTACTAAATTAACCAGAACTGTGAGTGACACTGTATGCACTTCATTTTCTAAGAAATTCTTGTATGTTGACTTTCTAGGCTGATACAGCAGCTGGTAGGCCATTTATTACTAGTTCTATTTTGGTGGAAAATTCAGCCTTGTGTGTCATTTAGAGTTTGTGACACATGTACCCTCCCTAGGCTTAATGAGTTGTCTGCAGATGGGCTGTTATTTATTACAGTCATGTAGAATGAAATTGATTGTCTTCTAAAATTAATTTTTCATTTGCCTCCAGCCTTCCTTTAATAGAGGACACACAGTTGCCTGTTTGCAGAAATACTGTTTAATCACATTAATATCTCAGCCCCCCAGGCTGAAGAAGATAATTGTACAAACGAACAGCAAAATCTGTATCTTTAACTTCTTTTTATGATTAAATTATGCAAATGACTTATCTCCTGCCCTTCCAAGCACTAATCATCTAATTAGGAATGATGTGTTAAAGGGATGGTTTTAAATCAGGAGAGGGATGAATGCAGGAAGCAGAAAATGGGAGCTGACAATGAAACCACTGAAGGTACAGTAATGTGTACTAGATGAATCTATGTATTTGGTATGAAAGGAGATGGGAAGGCTCATATATACTATCCATAGACCTGACTTGTGCCATCTTTTGACAGGAGATATAATTCCTTATCTCTGATGACATTTTTTTTTAGATTAACCTCAAATTCTTAGTAAGGCAAGTGTTAAGTTTCCTTTATTCTTGAACACTCAAGGGATCTAGGGATTTTATTATTTCACCCGGTGAAGGAGTTGGTTTGCTCTTTTAATCCATGGAGGATAATCTGCGGCAAAGCAATGGGACTGCACCTTGACCAGGAACATACATTAGGTTTTTCAGACAACTTTAGCAGAAGCAGTTCCCTTTTCCATGAAAAATTAAAGTCAAGACACACAAACCCAGAACGAATATAGTCTTCCTACTGGGGAATTTAGGTTTAAATTCCAGGGTGCACTCTAGATATGTATTTGCAAGATCTGACTGTGGCTTTGTGCTTCTACTTCCAGACATTGATTGTATACAGTTTTTAGGACAATAGTCCTATTTAGTTGTGGCTGTAGTTATTCTAGGCAATATAGATATTGTCTCTTTTTCGATAATAAATACTTATTATGTTAACAATAAATATGATAATAATAAATCATATTATTAATGTTCCTTAGCAACCATGTCAAACTTTATACATTGATGTAGTTTTTATAATTATGTAAAAACATAATAAATCATGCTGTGGAAATGAAAGAAAAGAAGTTTACTGTGTATATTTTAGAGCCTCCTAAAATTATTTCCTAAAGGTGCATTTGTGGGAGTCAGAAATTGTAACATTTATGTCCTTTTACTATGGTCTTTTATTGATTTGAATTCTGTGCTGGTCATTATGGTAAACTCTAGGATATTTTCTTTATATAATGTAAACCATTTCCCAATGTGTTTGAGAGCAAAATCTCAAGAAATGTATTCTAAATAGAACATAAACATTTGTGGATTGCACTTGATAATTTTTCTCAAGTTCTTGAGACCAGTGCTGTCATTCTTTTACTGTTTCTTGTTGAGCTTATTCTTCTGCATGTGCTATTCAGTTCATGGAGAAGACCCACTGATCACCAGCAGCTGCTATTGTCTGTTGGAGCGTGGCAGGTCCTTACTATATTGATGACAAGTGTATATAGGCATTTATTTAACATCATTGCTTTTTTTTCTTTTTCTTTTTTCTTTCTTTCTTTCTTTTTTAGAGAGGGAGAGAGTGGGGGGAGGGGCAGAGGGAGAGAGAGAGATTTTTTTTTTTAATTTAAATTCTACTTAGTTAACATATAGTGTGTTATTAGTTTCAGGGGTAGAATTTAGTGATTTATTAGTTGCAGTATAACACCCAGTGGGCGTTTCATTCAGTGCCCTCCTTAGTGCCCATCACCCAATTACCCCATCGCCCCACCTGCCTCCCCTCCAGCAACCGTCAGTTCTTTCCCTATAGTCAAGAGTCTTTTGCCAAGAGAGAATCTTAAGGAGGCTCCATGCTGGGTTGGAGCCTGATGTGCTGCTGGATCTCACAACCCTGAGATTGTGACCTGAGCCAAAATCAAGAGTTGGACACGTAACTGACTGGGCCACCCGGGTGTCTCTAACATCTTTGCTTGTTAATAGTAGGCACTGAAATACAGTTTATTTGCTTTTATTGGGAAAAAATGTTTAAGGTCTTTATTTAGATAATTGAAGCCAATGAGTCTAACTTATCAGACATTCTAAGGTTGATTTTTTTTGAACTTTGTTCTGGAGATTTGACATGTATTCCTGTAGAAGACAGCTATTTATAGATTTCTACAGTGAAGAGACCACTGCCTTCAGGATTGCACCAAATTCAGAAGGGCCAGGTTATCCTGTGGAAGTGAAGGGTGAGTCCTTTAGAACTTATTACATTGCCGTCCCATGAAGCTTTAGCTCTCTTTTCCCTTTGGAAACTAACATGATTATTACATCCCACCCACCCAGAAAAAGTGATGCATTACCATATCATATGATAAAAAACAGTTAACTGAATATGTCCCTGGTTTTTTTTTTTTAAGATTTTATTTATTTATTTATTTGACAGAGAGAGACAGCTAGCGAGAGAGGGAACACAAGCAGGGGGAGTGGGAGAGGAAGAAGCAGGCTCCCAGCGGAGGAGCCTGATGTGGGACTCAATCCCAGGACTCTGGGATCACGCCCTGGGCTGAAGGCAGACGCTTAACGACTGCGCCACCCAGGAGCCCCTGAATATGTCCCTGTTAATACATTTTTTTTTGAGATTGAGTTAATCCTCAAGTCATTGCTGTGGTTTTCCAAAAAATCTAAATAAGTTGAACAGATACTGCTTTTGTTTTAAAGGAGACCAAGAAGAATGGTTTGAATATTTGGGAATAGTAGTAATTGATTTTATAATACCTTACTTTAGTTTTCCACAACATGTCATTTGTGTAACAATGATAGAACAGTTGTATTCACACTAATTTTTATTATTTTATTGTAATAAAATAAATATCTTTATGGTTTATCATTTTATCATTTACATAAAAGTTTAACAGGAGATCTGCTTTTATTGATTGAGTCTCCACATCGCTGCTGACTCAGTCACATCATTAAGTGCTACCCACACCTCCTGGGCTCTGAAAGCACTTCTACAGAATCCTAAGGTTATGAGAAATAGATTTTAAAACATAATATTAAGCAGTTAAGTAATTTTTAAATATTTCCAAGAAAGATGGGGAATAATTTGAATATAAAGCTCTGCTATTTTTTTTTTCATTCAAGGACTAGAATAAGGAGGAATAAAATAGCTGATTATTCACAAATGGGAGATTAAGTACCCTCTATACAGGAGGGTTATATTCTCTGAGAATTAAAAAAGAAACTCAGAGAAGTTTATCATCAACTGTTTTAGTATAGTCAGAATTATGACATCACTTTCTTAAAATTCCAAACTATAGAGCTAAGCTTGTAATTTGCTTCAGAAGGGCTCAGAGGAATAGGAAGTATGGAAGATTAATCTGCTACTGTTTTATTTCTCCTTCTCTTCAATAATTGGGAATGTTGAGTGATCTTTTGAAAAACCTAAGATTGCCATACATATATGGCAACCTGGTATATGTTAAACCTTAATAAATGATCTGGCAATAAAGAATATATGTCTCTGGTGAACCCTCCCTGTAAGAGGCAACATTCTCAGCTTTCTAAAAATATAGGGAAGTACAGTCGATAGTTTTTCTCAATGTTTTTCTCATTTATCTGACTTTTCCTTTTTCTCCAGTCCTTGATTCTTTGTAGAGGTAGGGAACCTTAATGGGATGGAACAGAGTAGAACCCCAGCCTGTAATTTCTAGGTAATTCATTTAAGAGGCTGAGACAAGGAAGAATATGTCTTTTAGTTTTCTAAAGGGCCTGATTCCTTACCCAGTACATGCTTAACTTTCTGGCATGCTCAGCTCTCTAGAATCTTGATCTTGGTTGATACAAGTTTGGTGGTGATTAATTTCTATCTTTTTTTATGGGGGCTTTTGAAGTTTGCTCATTTTCACAGTTCTAGTAGTTGTAATAGTAGGGTGACATTTGTTAAATACAGAGCATTGTATGGCTTTCTTCCATACATGTTCTGCATATGGCAGTAACTAAATAACTTTCTAACTGCCAATAACATTATTTAAAAACCTGATTTAATAAATGGCATCCATTACCATGTATCTGTACTCAAACATAGACATGGCTGCTATACTACTATTAAACGAAATGTGTAGAATAAAGTTTCTAGGAAAAAGGAAACCTGCCATCTTTTTATAGGGTTTGAAGTTATAATAATAATTTCTATTTACTGAGTGGCATCTGTGAGCCAGACACTGTCCTTGAATCTTTTTGTTCATTACCCAATTTAATCCTCATGGCTATCTTAGGAGTTTGCTACTGCTAGTCTCTTTTACAGTTAAAAAAACTGAAGCTAAGGGAAATTAGGTAAAAGAACTAGTCAATGCAGAGCCAGAAATTCACTGACACCAAACCCAGGCTCTTTTGATTATATACTCCTGTACTAACTAAAATAATACATTAATTAAATATCCTTAAATTAGGGCACTGAGTGGATCAGGCTTGAGGAAAGGATATTTGAGATAACAGACATAAAATTGAAATATCTACTCTTGGTTGCTTAGAATATGGAACACATCTTGATCATTGGTATCTACTAGTACATTTTAAAGGGGTGCTAGCATTGGCAAACACTAGTTTTCTTCAGAATATTCAAGCTCTGGTTACAGATGGGATAGAGACTGTCATCTGTAAAATGAATATCTATTTATTTTGACAAGTCACTTATTCATTGAACTTATCAGTGGACATTCCAAATAATGTCAAATATATTTCAGGGGAGAAATAGAGTCATTGAACCTACCATTGTTCTGTTTCTCTTGTTCCCTGCCTTTAAATGAAAAAATGGTGTTTTTTGAAGACAGGTGGTAGCAATTCTCTAAAAAATAATTTAGGCTGTTGAATGTTAAGTAGGATATTTATAGGGAGCTATAAACTGGAAAAAGTCTTACGTTTCTACTGCACAGGATTTAATTATGCAATTTGCTGTGACTTCAAGGAGACTGAGAGAATTGTTTCATGAAATATTGCAAAGGAAGCGTATTGGGGAGAGGAGTAATGAGGATCCATACAAACTGGGGTCCAGACCCCAGGCTGGGGTATAGAATAGGTAAGTCAATTAACATTTTCTTAATAATAGTGGTGGATCTAAATTGTAGGGCATATATGGACTCACTTCTTCACACATATATTTTCATGACACCTTTGTCAAGTTAGTACTATCTTATTTTGCAAATGGAGGAACTAAGTCTTGGAAAGATTAAGTGTCTTTTCAAAGCCAAACTGGCAGTGGTAGAAAAGAAATGGCAATGTACTTATTTTGAGTCCTCTAATCACTGGACAATGTTTCCTATATCATTTTCGTTGCTGTGTAACTCAGTTTACTTAGGGGTCTTGGAATAGCTTATTAACAATAGTTCATGAAGTATCGTGGTTATATAGGATAGCAATAAAATTTAATGAGACGTGTTTCATGAGCTGAGTAAGATGTTTGACTGAATATTGGGAAAACATGATCAGAGGTGTCAACTACCTTGAGATTATAATTGATGCCATGAGAGAAAAATTTCTCCTAAATTTTTGGCATAGTATAAACCACTATAAGAGTGTATAGAAAAGGGTTTAGATGTGGTCTCTGCTTTCCATTCTTACAATATAAGTAGGAAACTACGAGATATTTTAGTTGATGTGTAGTTTCTATTCAATAGTAACTAATAAGGCAGCTTACTGACTTAGATGGTTTTTGGGAACACTTTTAGAAAACTTTTCCTACTTAGACTAAGAGTCTACCAGAATGTGTATGAAATTCCACTATGAGAAAGAAGGAAACTCTAGAACATAGAATATCAAAAAGGTAGTAGTAGGGTTAGAGGCAAGATATACCAAGGAGATCAGATAAAATAAATAATGAGCTCCCAGGTTTGATTTATTGTCATATACTTCTACAGAGGTTTGCAGATAGCTACCGACCTATCTTCCAGCACCTATTAGTAAGGAAATGCTATGCCGGTAGTGAAGGAGGTTATTTTACTGGTTAGGTTGCCTATTTTTTTTTCAAGTTTTACTTATTTATTTGACAGAGAGAGAGAGAGGGGCAGAGGAAGAGGGAGAGGAAGTCTTAAGCAGACTCCATGCTGAGTGCAGAGTCCCATGTGGGGCGAGGAGCTTGATGCGGGCTGCAGAGCCTGATGCCGGCGTGATCTCAGGAGATCACGACCTGAGCTGAAAGCAGGGTCAGTCGGTTAATGGAGTGCGCCACCCAGGCACCCCTGGTTAGATAGCCTATTTAACACCAAAGAAAGGGAGCTTATAAAATTTGATGTGGTCTGATACATTTTAGGCTTCTTTTTTATCTGTACGATTGATAAAATGAAAGGGACACCCTCAATAGTAAATTCAGACCAGCCAGTTTTTCCTGAGAGTATAACTGGCATGAGTTGTTAAGTCCATCCTCTTTTCTCTGGTCCACTGTATAATTGCTGAGAAGATAGTGATTGAAACTCAGGGTGAATCAGTAGGTGGGAAGAATTGTGTTGCCCTCTACTCTCAAACTTTGGTCTAATTACAGGTAGGTTTGATGGTGCCTATTTATCTGTGGCTACACCACTGAGCTTACTCGATAAGGTATTTGGCATCAGTTTCTATTTAATATGATGTGCCCTGCGGTTGGCTGAATAATGGCTTCCCAAAGATGCCCATATCCTAATCCCTGGAACCTCTGTATGTTACCTTACATGACAAAAAGGATCTTGCTGATGTGATTAAGGTTCAGGACTTTAAAATTAAAATGAAGAGATTATCCTGAATTATCTGAGGAGACCTGATATAATCACGAGGGTCCTTATAAAACTGAGTTGGGAGGACCAGCATCAGTAGTAGGAGATGCAACAATGGAAGCAAGGGCTTGGAGTAAAGTGGGGAAGGAGCCATGAGCCAAGGAATGCGATAGCCTCTAGAAACTGGAAAAGGCAAGGTAATGGATTCTCTCCTGAGGGAACCAGGGGAGATACCTTGAGTTTGCCCTCTAGAAGTGTAAGAGAATTCATTTGTGTTGTTTTAAGCCACTGAATTTGTGGTCGTTTATTATAGCCACAGTAGGAAATTAATACATGCCTCAAGCTCTGTTGCATCTCCCATAGTATCTGTCATATGACTGAGTACATGGTTGACAGTACACATTTTTTGTTTGGCTATCTTACCAGAAAACCTAGGAAATGATTAACTAGAAGTGATTCTGGGACTCTTTATATGATCAGCAGACAGTTGTTATAATGAACTTGGAAAATCTTCAACATTTCTGTAAAATGCTGAAATTTGCTCTGAGCAGGTTGAGGATTGAGGTAGCTGAATTCTATGCAAAATACTATAGGTCTCCATAGTCATACACAGATACTTAGAACTTATACAAAGCTAGTAGCCAAGACATTTTGATTTTGTTATCATTTAGCTCTAGCAGAAATGTCTAAGGGCGATAGACCATCCACATTGCTATTTTTGTCACTGGAATTAAAATCCGATTACATTAAGTGGGGAGAGAGATAACTTGGAGAGTTAGGGGACTTTGGTTGCATTCACATTTAAACCATGTCAATGAACAAATGTCATTTAATTGCTTATTAATACTCTATCATATTGGGGGATCTGGGTGGCTCATTAGGTTGGGCATCCGACTCTTGGTTTTGGCTAGGGTCATGACCTCGAAATTATAAGATCAAGCCCTGCTTTGGGCTCCACTGGGTGTGGGACCTGATTGAGATTCTCTCTCTCTCTCTCTGCCCCTCCCCCCACGTGTGTGCCCTCTGTCTCTAAAATAAATAAATAAATAAATCTTTTTAAAAAAAGACTAACATACTGATAGGTTCAAATAATGGACAAGTGCACATTATAGATAAGCATGTTTAAAATAACAGTAGCCTGTATGGCTCTATAACAGCTTTGGAATGAGTTATATAAAGTACCATGTATGTTAGTTTAGTCTGAAGGCCCTTAAGTAGGGTGCATTAATCATTAAGTAAGTAACAAAACCAAAAGAATATAGATAAGAACTTTCTTAGGCTATATTGCCAGAATTCTCAGTAAAAATGTTTTATAGGTTATGGTTGGATTAAGAATATACAAAATATTGGGGCGCCTGGGTGGCACAAGCGGTTAAGCGTCTGCCTTCGGCTCAGGGCGTGATCCCGGCGTTATGGGATCGAGCCCCACATCAGGCTCTTCTGCTATGAGCCTGCTTCTTCCTCTCCCACTCCCCCTGCTTGTGTTCCCTCTCTCGCTGGCTGTCTCTATCTCTGTCAAATAAATAAATAAAATCTTTAAAAAAAAAAGAATATACAAAATACTAAAATAAAATATTCATATATTTTTCATATTTATATTTTAATGTCTTTCTGGCATTGAAACATCATGCAAATGAAATTTATCATTTCCCCATTACTAGATGGTCACTCGTTCTACTTTTTTTTTTTTCTATTGGTCTAATTTTTATTTATTTTTTTTTAATTTTATTTTATTATATTATGTTAATCACCATACAGTACATCCCCAGATTCCGATGTAAAGTTTGATGCTTCATTAGTTGCGTATAACACCCAGTGCACCATGCAATACGTGCCCTCCTTACTACCCATCACCAGTCTATCCCATTCCCCCACCCCCTCCCCTCTGAAGTCTTCAGTTTGTTTCTCATAGTCCATAGTCTCTCATGTTTCATTCCCCCTTCTGATTACCCCCCTTTTCTTTATCCCTTTCTTCCCCTACCGATCATCCTAGTTCTTATGTTCCATAGATGAGAGAAATCATATGATAATTGTCTTTCTCTGCTTGACTTATTTCACTTAGCATTATCTCCTCCAGTGCCGTCCATGTTGCAGCAAATGTTGAGAATTCGTTCTTTCTGATAGCTGAGTAATATTCCATTGTATATATGGACCACAGCTTCTTAATCCAGTCATCTGTTGAAGGGCATCTCGGCTCCTTCCATGATTTGGCTATTGTGGACAATGCAGCTATGAACATTGGGGTGCATATGGCCCTTCTCTTTACTACGTCTGTATCTTTGGGGTAAACACCCAGTAGTGCAATGGCTGGGTCATAGGGTAGTTCAATTTTTAACTTTTTAAGGGACCTCCACACTGTTTTCCAGAGTGGCTGTACCAACTTGCATTCCCACCAACAATGTAGGAGGGATCCCCTTTCTCCACATCCTCTCCAACAATTGTTGTTTCTTGCCTTGTCTATCTTTGCCATTCTAACTGGCGTAAGGTGGTATCTCAGTGTGGTTTTGATTTGAATTTCCCTGATGGCTAATGATTTTGAACATTTTTTCATGTGTCTGTTAGCCATTTGTATGTCTTCATTGGAAAAGTGTCTGTTCATATCTTCTGCCCATTTTATGATTTGTTTATTTGTTTCTCGTGTATTGAGTTTGAGAAGTTCTTTGTAGATCTTGGATACCAGTCCTTTATCTGTGGTGTCCTTTGCAAATATATTCTCCCATTCCGTGGGCTGTCTCTTAGTTTTTTTGACTGTTTCCTTGGCTGTGCAGAAGCTCTTTATCCTGATAAAGTCCCATAAGTTCATTTTATCTTTTATTTCTCTTGCCTTTGGAGATGTGTCGTGAAAAAGGTTGCTCTGGCCGATGTCATAGAAGTTGTTGCCTATGTTCTCCTCTAGAATTTTGATGGATTCCTGTCTCACATTGAGGTCTTTCATCCATTTGGAGTTTATTTTTGTGTATGGTGTGAGAGAGTGGTCAAGTTTCATTCTTTTGCATGTAGCTGTCCAATTTTCCCAGCACCATTTATTGAAGAGACTGTCTTTTTTCCACCGGATGTTTTTTCCTGCTTTATCAAAGATTAGTTGCCCAAAGAGCCGAGGGTCCATTTCTGGGTTCTCTATTCTGTTCCATTGGTCGATGTGTCTGTTTTTGTGCCAGTACCATGCTGTCTTTGTGATCACAGCTTTGTAGTACAGCTCGAAATCCGGCATTGTGATGCCCCCAGCTTTGTTTTTCCTTTTCAACAGTTCCTTGGAGATTCGGGGCCTTTTCTGGTTCCATACAAATTTAAGGACTATTTGTTCCAGTTCTTTGAAAAATGTCCTCGGTATTTTGATCGGGATAGCATTGAAAGTGTAGATTGCTCTGGGTAGTATGGACATTTTAACTATGTTAATTCTTCCAATCCATGAGCATGGAATATTTTTCCATCTTTTTATGTCTTCCTCAATATCTTTCAAAAGTGATCTATAGTTTCTAGCATATAGGTCCTTTACGTCTCTGGTTAAGTTAATTCCAAGGTAACGCATGGTTTTTGGTGTTATTGTAAATGGGATGGATTCCCTAATTTCTCTTTCTTCAGTCTCGTTATTCGTGTATAGAAATGCAACTGATTTCTGGGCATTGATTTTGTATCCTGCCACCTTACTGAATTGTTCTATAACTTCTAATAGTTTGGGAGTGGATTCCTTTGGGTTTTCCATATAGAGTATCATGTCATCTGCAAAGAGAGACAGTTTGACTTCTTCTTTGCCGATTTGGATACCTTTGATCCCTTTTTGTCTTCTGATTGCTGTTGCAAGGACTTCTAGTACTATGTTGAATAATAGTGGCGAGAGTGGGCATCCTTGTCGTGTTCCTGATCTTAAGGGAAAGGCTTCCAGCTTTTCCCCATTGAGAATAATGCTTGCAGTAGGCTTTTCATAGATGGCTTTTATGAGATTGAGAAATGTACCCTCTATTCCTACACTCTGAAGGGTTTTAATCAGGAAAGGATGCTGTATTTTGTCAAATGCTTTTTCTGCATCAATTGAGAGGATCATATGGTTCTTGAGTCTTTTCTTGTTGATATGATGTATCACATTGATTGATTTGCGAGTGTTGAACCATGCTTGCATCCCAGGTATGAATCCCACTTGGTCATGATGGATAATCCTTTTAATGTACTGTTGGATTCTATTAGCAAGGATCTTGTTGAGGATTTTGGCATCCATATTCATTAGAGAAATCGGTCTGTAATTCTCCTTTTTGAGGGGGTCTTTGCCTGGTTTGGGGATCAAGGTAATATTAGCCTCATAGAATGAGTTTGGTAGCTTTCCTTCTGTTTCTATTTTTTGAAATAGCTTTAGGAGAATAGGTATTATTTCTTCTTTGAATGTTTGGTAGAATTCCCCAGGAAAACCGTCTGGGCCTGGAGTTTTATTATTTGGAAGGTTGTTTATCACTGACTCAATTTCTTCATAGTTAATTGGCCTATTTAAGAAATCTATTTCTTCCTGTTTCAGTCTTGGTAGTTTATAGGTTTCCAGGAAGGCCTCCATCTCTTCCAGATTGTTTAGTTTTTTGGCATATAGCTGTTGATAAAAGTTTCTAATAATCCTTGCAATTTCAATGGTGCTGGTCGTGACCTCTCCCTTTTCAGTCATAATTTTAATAATCTCAGTCCTTTCTCTTTGTTTTTGGACAAGTTTTGCCAGTGGTCTATCAATTTTATGGATTCTCTCAAAGAACCAGCTTCTAGTCCTGTTGATCTGCTCTACTGTGGTTCTGGTCTCTAATTCATTGATTTCTGCTCTAATCTTGGTCAACTCCTTCCTTGTCAGTGGGTTAGGCCTGTCCCTCTGTTGCTGTTCCAGTTTCTTGAGGTGAGAATATAGAAACTGCATTTTAGATTTTTCTATTCTTTTGAGTGAGGCTTGGATGGCTATGTATTTCCCCCTTAGGACTGCCTTTGCAGTATCCCATAGGTTTTGGACCGTTGTGTATTCATTCTCGTTGGTCTCCATAAATTGTTTAATTTGTTTTTTGATTTCCTGGTTTATCGAGTCATTCTTGAGCAGGATGGTTCTTAGCCTCCAAGTGTTTGAGTTTCTTCCAGGTTTTTCCTTGTGGTTGAGTTCCAATTTCAGAGCGTTGTGGTCTGAGAATATGCAGGGGATAATTTCAATCTTTTGGTATTGGCTGAGACCTGTTTTGTGTCCCAGAGCATGATCTATTCTTGAGAATGTTCCATGGGCATTTGAATAGAATGAGTATTCTTTGGTTCTGGGGTGTAGTGTTCTATATATATCTATGAGGTCCAACTCGTCGAGTATGGCATTCAAAGCCTTTGATTCTTTGCTTAGTTTTTGCCAGGGTGTTCTGTCTATTTCTGATAGTGGGGTGTTGAGGTCCCCTACTATTACTGTGTTCTTATCTATATGTCTCTTTATTTTGGTTAAGAGTTGGCTTGTGTATCTTGCTGCTCCCCTGTTGGGGGCATATATATTAATAATTGTCATATCCACTTGTTGAATACTTCCTTTAAGAATAATATAGTGCCCTTCTGTATCTCTCTCTATGGCCTCTAGTTTAAAATCCAGTCTATCTGATATGAGAATTGCTACTCCAGCTTTCTTTTGAGGTCCATTTGCGTGGAAGATGGTACTCCATCCCCTTACTCTAAGTCTGAATGCATCTTTGGGTTCAAAATGAGTCTCTTGTAGACAGCAAATGGATGGGTCATGTCTTTTTATCCAATCTGCAACCCTGTGGCGTTTTATGGGAGAGTTTAAGCCATTTAGATTGATAGAGATTATTGACAGATATGATTTTAATGATGCCATTTCTCTTTAAAGTCTTTGTATCGGTTGTGACTTGCTGCTCTGTATCACTCTTGGGGCCTTTTTACCTTTATAGAGCCCCCCTTAATATCTCCTGTAGGGCTGGTTTCGTGGTTACGAAATTGGTTAATGATTGGCGATTTTGGAACGTCTTTATTTCTCCATCAATTCTGAATGACAGCTTTGCTGGATAAAGGATCCTTGGCTGCATGTTTTTCTCTGAAAGAGCTTTAAAAATGCCCCCCCAAGCCTTTCTCTCATTCCAGGTCTCTGTAGACAGGTCTGACGTAATCCTGATACCTTTGCCTTGGTACGTGAGAAATTTCTTTGCCCTGGCCGCTTTCAATACTGTATCCTTGGATCTAATATTTGCGAATTGCACTATGACATGCCGTGGCGTAGGTTTGTCCTGGTTGAGCTTGGATGGGGTCCTCTCTGCCTCTTGGACACGAATGCTTGTTTCCCTTGCTAGATTAGGGAAGTTTTCAGCTACAATTTGTTCAAATATCTCTTCTAGACCTCTGTTTTTCTCCACCCCTTCAGGGATGCCGATGATTCTGACATTGGATCGTTTCATAGAGTCAGTAATCTCCCGTAATCTACATTCGTGGGCGTGGATTTTTTTAAGACCAGCTTCTATTTTCGTTTTTTCTTCTACTAACCCATCCTCCAATTCGCTAACGCGTTCCTCTGCCTCGGTGACCCTGGCCGTCAGAGCCTCTAGTTTTGACTGTATTTGGCCCACTGAGTTTTTAATTTCTGTCAGATTCGCTCTCATTTCTGCCCTTAGGGATTCTATATTCTCAGCAACGCTTTCTCTGATGCTTTTTTCAAGTTTACTCATCATCTTGACCATTGTTGCTCTGAATTCCATTTCTGATAATTGGGATACATCCATATGTATTAATTCTGTGGCCGAGGCCAATTCTGTGGCAGAGGCCACAGACTCATTATCTTTTCTTTGCTGGGGGGGACTTCTCCTTCTCGTCATTCTGATGAAGAGAGATTGCAGGGTTGTCCAGAGCCCAAGTGTTGACTGGGACCCAGGCCGTGCGCCCTTGTTTTATAGAGATCTTAGGGATGTGGGCTTCTTCCTTAAAGAGTTTATTTATTTATTTGAGAGAGAGAGAGACAGTCAGCAAGAAAGGGAACCCAAGCAGAGGAGTGGGAGAGGAAGAAGCAGGTTCCCGGTGGAGAAGCCCGATGAAGGACTCCTTACGGAGCGTTGTGATCACACCCTAATCCGAAGACAGGTGCTTGGTGACTGCGCCACTCAGGCGCTCCGGGTTGTGGGCTTCTTGATTTTTCAGCCTGCCTTCTGGGGGAGGGGCCTGCCTGCCGGTACTCAGAAAACCCTGTTTGGGTAGAGTCTCTGTGTCCCTTGCGAGGGGGGATGGGGATGGGCACCCTGTGAGCCGGTATTTCCGGGCTTTTGTTCTCTGGCGGCTTTCCCTGGCGGTTTGCTATGCCTCTTCTGAGAGAGCAGCAGCGGCTGAAATTCAGCCTCTGTCTCAGAACAGAGGGATCGCGGATCGTTCTCCACTGATGTTCTGGCCACTTTAACTCTGTTTCTGTTGGTGCTGCTCAACCCTGCAGCATCCCGGGCTGTGCGCCCCACACCCGGCGTCCCAGCCCTCACTTCCAGGGCCGGCACGTCTCTGTCCTTTGTGTTTCCAACCCCGCCAGCCGCCAGCCGCCAGCCGCCCCGCGCGGGCTCCCGGAGCTCCCCGTCTCAGTCTGGTGTCTCACGGGTGCTGACCGCGAGTCCGCCTGCTCCCCCGTGCAGGTGGCCCTCCAGCCGCCAGCCGCCCCGCGGACGCTCCCGGAGCTCCCGGTCTCAGCCTCGATCCAGTGAGCACACCGGAGCTCCGGAGCTCCGTGAGATGCTTGGTGGTGCACGCTCCCGGCTCACGGACTCAGTCTGCCGTTTCCAGAGTGCGGGTCCGCGGTCCGCCCGCTCCCCGGTGCAGGTGGCCCGCCAGCCGCCCTGCGCGCGCGCTCCTGGAGCTCGCGTTCTAAGTCTGTTGTCTCGCGGGTGCCGTCCGCGAGTCCGCCTGCTCCCCCGTGCAGGTGGCCCGCCAACCGCCAGCCGTCCCGCGTGCGCTCCCGGAGCTCCCTTCTCAGCCTGCTGTCTCAAGCGTGCGGGTCCGCGGTCTGTCCACTCCCCCTTGTAGGTGGCTACCGCTTCCCGGCGCCCTGACACGGCGGCTCCCTCCCCCTCTGTTTAGCTTCCGATACCTGTGCGAGGTTTCACGGCTCCCCGCTTCGTACCTCGATACTCAGCGCTGGAGATGTTCATTTGTAGAGATCCAGATGTATCTTCCTGCGTCTCAGGCTGATTCCGTGGATATTCCTGCTGGTCTGGTACCTATCCAGCTCAACTCAGGGGACCGGCTGAAAAAGGGGTCCCCTACTCCTCCGCCATCTTAACCTCCCCCCCCTTTCTACTTTTTCCATCTTGTTAATAGGGTCACCCTAATCCCCTAGACTTTCGATCTTATAGTAATTAAAAAAATTAATTAAAATTAATTAATTAATTAAAATTAATTAAAATTAATTAATTAATTAAAATTAATTAAAATTAATTAATTAATTAAAATTAATTAAAATTAATTAATTAAAAAAACCTGCTGATTCATCTCATTATCTCTGAGATAACCTGAGATAACCATCTCCTCTCTGGACTCTTATGTAGATCTCTGCATTTTGTTCTTGTATGTTCATAACATAAACCCCTAAAATAACTCCTCCTTTTTTCATCCTCTGCATATTTGACCAATGTCATTACTCATTATTCTGCATCATGGAGTCTATTTGTAGACATTTTAATCTGCTTCCATTTCCCTGGCTCAAGATGCATTCATTTCTGGAAAGTCCTCCTTGGTCCTTTGCATTAATACATGTCTCTTACCCTTTCAAAACTACTTCAAAACTTATGTTTTAAAACAATCTCTCCTCATTAGTCTTACTTAACTTTGATTCCTCTTTATTCTTACTGTGGTTTTCAACACTTCCTGACTTCCTGACTGTGTTTCGTGTGTGAGACGATGTTGGCCCATACTCACAATGGCACCCTTACTGCCAGGTGCTCATCTTGCCTCTAACAGTATTCAATATGCGTGTAGTGTCTGTTCATTGCAGATTCAAATTTATAAACAGACAAGTCTCATAGAACAATGGTCAAAAATATTACTCCATAGCCTCACTATTTTGAATAGTGTTGAAATAAGCAATCATATTTGAAGAAAAATCCCCCCCAAAAAAACATGGCCAAAGAAAAGAGCACTTTGTGCATCTGATCGCTGCTTTCTAGGTTAATCTCCTGGAAATCAGTACAAGTCTTGTCTGCTTCGATTTTTCCACAAAACAATGCCTTACTTATAGGAGGTGCTTAGTAAGTATTAAGTTAAATTGAAACATTATGGTGAATAATTTATTAAAAATTAGATTATACAACTAGCTGCTTTTGGTTTTCACTATTCAATCTGTTTGCAACAAGCTTTAGTTTAGCAGTGAGAAATATTGCCCAAATCATGTGATACAGTGAAAAATTCAGTATTTTGTATAAAGTGTGTGTGTTTATGTGTGTGTATTGTGTATAGCCTAGCGCAAGACCTGTCACATAGTGAATGTTCAATTAATGGTACTTAACAAGAGTAATATTTGAAAAAGATCCAGTCTTCCTTTATGGGACCGGGAGTAGAGATTTGGTGGTTTGCTGCTATAAGTTGTTGTCCTCATTAACTCCACCATGACCTTCTAAAATACATTTGCCAAGTAGTGTTCACTAATATATTTAGTAAATGATGTGTTCCTGTATCCTGCCTTCAAGAAATCCTATTTGGTAAGCAATATATGCACACACGAAACAAAAGAATATACTTAATGGTCAAAACATGTAATATAGACTCTTTAGATTATGTAGAAGTTTGGAAAAGGGAAGGATCTTGATGTTTTAAGTTCTTTATGAAAAGTCGGCTTTTCATTTATTTTGAGATGGTGTGGAGAATCACAGTCTCCTTATTCTTACATGTTTAAACTATACACTGCAAGAATTGGCTTATCTTATTTTTATGCAGTATAGTGCCCTCTGGTGAATGTTCATTTCAGAATAAGAATTCTATTCCACTGACTTTTTTGTAAAATCTGTTATTCTATGAAACATTACTGGAAAATAAATTCTATTTGCTCATTACTTTCCAGAAAATAATGACATGTTGAATAAGAGAAAGACAATATTCTGATTTATAATTAAACTTTTAAAATGATTGTACCTTAAGCCCACGTAGATTTCTTTTACTTGGTATACTAAAAATTTGCCTGCCTTCTTTTTTCCATTACCCACGTATAAGACAAATAGATTAAAATCCCTGCATTTATTGGTAGTGTTGCCAGTTGCTACTTTTGCATTTCTTAAAGGCAAAGAGGTTGTACTAATATTGATACTTCAATAAAGTACAACAAAATAAATGGTGATATTTTTCTACAAGGGAAAGCATTTGATCTGTAAGGTCAAATATCATCGGTCAAAACTAGGTTGCATTATTTTTTCTCCTTAAACAATGAATATTCTTCACCCTTTCTTTACAACATTCTTTCTTAGGAGATAGGTACTATTTGTTTCTGGATGTAACTGGAAGCTATCTTGTGTTTAAAGTGGTTTGTAACAATATAGTAAGTTA
Source organism: Ailuropoda melanoleuca (assembly GCF_002007445.2). Classification (NCBI taxonomy): domain Eukaryota; kingdom Metazoa; phylum Chordata; class Mammalia; order Carnivora; family Ursidae; genus Ailuropoda; species Ailuropoda melanoleuca. Next base: position 63,384,984 of record NC_048238.1, read on the forward strand.
GGGTGGATAGCTGATTTAGACACATATATTTGAAGAATTTTCAATATAGACCTCAATTTATAACCTCAGCCCAATTCTTGACAGTTCTCAAGGACATGTTGACTTCGCCAAACTTCGCCAGAACAAAGAAAGTGAATATACTAAAAGAACAGTAATGTCCTTAGCAATTATTTTTTCTAGGTCCTAAGAACTCCTTTAAACAGTTTATATGCTAAGAGGTATGTGAAACTAGTCACAAGACAACCAACTGCAGATTCCATCTACCATTTGTGAATGACTGTTTGTTTCTTTCTTTCTTTCTCATTCTTTCTTTTCTTTTGTTAAAAGATTTTATTTATTTATTTGAGAGAGAGGATGAGCACAGGCAGGGGGAGCAGCCAGCAGAGGGAGAGGGAGAAGCAGGCTCCCTGCTGAGCAAGGAGGCCGAGGCAGGACCCCATCCCAGGACCCTGGGATCATGACCCGAGCCAAAAGCAGCAGCTTAACTGACTGAGCCACCCAGGTGCCCTATGGTTTTCTTTAGATACCTGTATATGACATTCATATTATAAGGATATGAATTTTGCTTTAGTTTTTTAAGTGAATATAGGTTCAAAGGGAATATACTGTGAATTCTGCTAATTATTCATAAGCAACTTTGTTGTTCACATCATTGTGAGGTGATCTTCTTGCCCCACTAGTAACCTCCATGTATAGCACCTGAAACTGACAGGTGATGGAATTGTTTAGAATTCTGTGTGACACAGAAAGAGACCAGAGAGCCCCAATTCAGCTAATTGACTGAGGGAGACTAATTAGCATTGAGTTGTGTTTTGTAAAAGTATCAAAGCCATGGTTAAACTTGGTTAGGGTGAATACTCATCTTATGTTGGGGAATTTACTGCATCTTGGGAAAAATCCTGCATGTTCTTCATGAAGAAGTGTATAAATTCACTAAAATGTAGTCTCCCTTTAAGATATAACTAGAAAAATTTGAAAGATATTATTTTATGCACTTAGCTAAAGTTATTTATTTCAGTTGGTTGTTCATTCTAAAACGCTCTGCTATTGTAGGTTCTTAAACTACTCTTCAAGGGAGCAACTATTAAATATGTAACATGAACAATTGTATAGAATGACAATGAGAAATTATTGACTAAGAAATACGATATATAACTTATTTAGTAGCATTTAGTTTTAATAGATTAAAGTATTTTTATTTGGGCAGGCTGAGAGAGTAGTTCTAGCATGATGCCTACTAAAATCAGTCTAAATTCATACAACTTGGGTAAGTGCTTGCTATGATTTTACCTTTGCACTAGATACGTACTTACTCCGAGCCAAGTGACTGAGGTTCTAGTTTGTTCCTTTCCCATTTTTTTCATTTTTTCAGTTTTAAGAGGAATAATTGACAAAACTGTATATATTTAAAGTGTACCACATGATGATTTTATATGTTGTGTACGTTGTGAAATGATTACCACAATCAAGTTAATTAGCATCCATCACCTCACGTAGTTGGCTTTTTCTTTTTTGATTCCACATATAAGTGATACTATACAGCATTTGTCTTTCTCTGTCTGGTTTATTTCACTTCACATAATGTTCTCCAGGTTCATCCCCCTTTTATTGTGTATGGCAGGATTTCCTCCGTTTTAAAGGCTCAATAATATTTCAGTGTGTGTGTGTCTGTGAGTCTGTGTGGGTGTATAATTACGATTTCTTTATCCATTCCTCTGTTGGTGGATGCATCAATTGATTCCGTATCTTGGCAATTGTGACTAATGCTGCAATGAAAATGGGAATGCAGCTCTCTCTGCAAGATGCTGATCTCATTTCCTTAAGATACATACCAAGAACTGGGATTGATAGATCACATGGTGGTTCTATTTTTAATTTTTTGAAGAACCTCTGTACTTCTTTCTATAATGCCTGTACCAATTTACATTTCCAGCAACAGTACACAAGAATCTGAATAGACATTTTTCCAAAGAAGACATACAAATGGCCAATAGATACATGAAAAGATGTTCAACATCACTAATCATCAGGGAAATGCAAATCAAAATCACAGTGGGCTATCACCACACACTTGTTAAAATGGCTATAATGAAAAGGACAAGAAATAAATGTGGTGAGGATGTGGCGAAAAGGGAACCCTTGTCCCTCTCTAATTTGCTGTGTAGTGTGGGGCAAGTCACCTATCATTTGTCAGCCCTGTTTATTTATAAAAGAGGGATAATAACCATTTTACTTAATTCTCTGAGTGATTAGAAAATTTGAATTAAAAATGTGACTGTAGGTTTTCAAAACATCAGCATGTATTTTTTTATTTGTTTTATCCTTCCCTTCACTAAATTACAAGCTACTTGAAGACAGAAACTACATCTTATTGTCTTATCCTAGTTTTCATTTACTAGGTACCAACTACATGCTCTGTTCTAGCTACTTGGAATGAAAAGGTTAATAAAATATAATCCCTATGCTGAAGGAGTATATATATTATGGAGGGAGAGAGGAGGGGATTAAGTGGGAGCAGTATACAAGTATGTAATTATGATGCTATAGACTTATGTAATAGAGGCATATTAATGATACAGAAAGTGCCATAGCAACAGAGATGGGGAAGTTACTGATCCCAACTTGGGATATTCAAACAGTTTCCCCAAAATGGCTTTAGAACTGATTCCTAAAGCATGGGTAGGATTTTTTTTTTCAGGCAGATTTGGAAAGAGAAGGCATTCTAAGGAGAAAGAAAAAGCCAGAGAAAGTACAGGTGTATGGAAGTACCTTATGTGTTCCAGAGAGACTGAGTAATTTGGTATGGCTGAGGTGTAGTGTAAATGAATGGGGGGCTGCCTACAGATCCTAGAGAAGTTGGAAAAATATATTCTGAGAAGAAAGATTGGAGTGAAAAGGAGACTAGAGGCTGGAAAAGTATCTAGGAGATTGCTGTAGTGCTCCGAGAATGAGATTTTGAAGACTTGGCAGTGGCAATGGGAATGGAGTGAGGATTTGTTTGAGAGCCATCCCAGAAGTCACATTGACAGGATTTGGTGACTGAAGGAAAAACTGGAGAGCCTTTTTAGGTAAAGAAAATAAGCCTTTTTAGGTCTTGTGACTCAGAAGTATGCATAGTGCCTTGTACATAGAAGGGGGTCATTAAATTGTTGTCTAATTGCATTGATTCAAGCTCTTGACTAGAAGATATTAATATCATCATAAATATAAGGTTTTATTTTCTTATTTCCACAGCTGCCATTCCAGTAACTTTTAAGAATATTAGATTCACTATTAAATGATTTTTAATGTCTCCAAGGGCAAGAAAACAATTCTGTTTTTCAAGTAAAACCATAAAGAATTTATAGATTGGCTTCCTTGTCATTGAGAACAGGAAATAGTTAGAGATATCCAGAACTTTGGTATTTATTATCATGTGAACAGAACTGAATTGTTGCTTATCTTTTCAATATGCCTGATAAAAGGATTTGCTAGACAGATTTATAGTATTCTTAATTAAAATATTACACTTACAAAAACTTTTAATTACCCTAGGAAGTTCTCAAAAAAGCCCTCCGAAGTTGACAGAAAATACGTTATTACACTCATATTGTAGCTGAGGACACTGATACTTGGAGAAGAAAAATAACTTCTCTAAGGATGACAGCTAGGAAATCTTAGTGTCAGGAATTACCTTAATTTCTGATTTCAATTTCTCATCAAGACCCGAGAATATGTATTTTTATCAAGTTCCTCAGGTTATTCTTCAGCCGATAATACTTAAGACTCATACATCTGTAAACCAAACTGGAGTTGGGAAATGAGAATGGACTGGGGAAGAGGGGTTATCTAAAAGAGAAGTAGGTATCTAAGGGGTTATAATGGGACTATGAGGGAGGGTGGGGTAGAGTCCAGGAAAGGTAGGGAAACAGTCACATATCTAAGCCCTTAATCTAATTCCTGGGTTCAGAAATGAGGAGCAGTGGTTCTTGTGGTGCTGGTGGTTGTTGCTGCTGTTATTATTATTAGCAGCTTATTTAAGCAGATGTGGAGTTAAGCAGCTGTGGAGCAAATTCAAGTCACTTCTCGTAAGTGTCTGCCCTGTCTTACCAAGACCTAACGGTGAAGATGTGTTCATGGCTCCTATGGCTGAAGGAATGCCATTTTTTGCATTAAAATATAAATTCCAGGGGTGCCTGGGTGGCGCAGTCGTTAAGCCTCTGCCTTCGGCTCAGGGTGTGATCCCAGTGTTCTGGGATTGAGCCCCGCATCAGGCTCCTCTGCTGGGAGCCTGCTTCTTCCTCTCCCACTCCCCTGCTTGTGTTCCCTCTCTCGCTGGCTCTCTCTCTGTCAAATAAATAAATAAAATCTTAAAAAAAATAAAAATTAAAAAAATAAAATATAAATTCCAAGAAGGTAGGACTTTTGTTTGCTTTGTTCATCATTCTCTCCCCAGAACCTAGAACTGTGTCTGCCACAGACTAGATATTCCAAAAACCTTTGTAGAATCAATTTTCCTGTGGAAAGACGTGTTGTAAATTCAAACCTCTGTTATTGTTAAGCAATGATACTAACTTTCTGTAATTGAAGTCTCAAGAGGTTAAGACCTATGGCATAGAAGTAATAGTGTTTGGTTATCTTGCTGTTTGTAGGACGGCCACAAGTACTCCCCAGGACTGGGCCACGCAGGTTCTAAAGACCTAATCTCAGTAGTACTTGGGTCTATTAGAAAAAGAACTATTACCTCAGGTACATTATACATTAAATAGGCCTTTGTGTGCTGGCCTAGGGACATTATATTTTTATATATATTTTTTATGAGTTATGAGTATATATATATGTACATATACATTTTATGAGTTAAGAATAACTTAGAATTTAGGAAAGTGGTAAATCGACGTCCAGGATATTATTGTGACATAATCTAAAAAAAGTGTTCACACCTTGGCAATGGTTAATTTACACTAAAATTTCAAAGCAGCAAAAATAAGTTCAGAAAAACTTTTCAGATTGGATTTAAAGCAATACATAAGAGTACAGAGAGAACAATGTGCTGCTTAGCACAAGTCCAACAATATAATAAAAGGTAACAAGAATGAGAAGTAACTAGGAGGGGAGGTTAAGATGGCGGAGGAGTAGGGGACACCTTTTTCAGCCGGTCCCCTGAGTTGAGCTGGATAGGTACCAGATGAGCAGGAATCCACGGAATCAGCCTGAGACGCAGGAAGATACATCTGGATCTCTACAAATGAACATCTCCAGCGCTGAGTATCGAGGTACGAAGCGGGGAGCCGTGAAACCGCGCACAGATATCGGAAGCTAAACAGAAGGGGGAGGGAGCCGCCGTGTCAGGGCGCCGGGAAGCGGTAGCCACCTGCAAGGGGGAGCGGACAGACCGCGGACCCGCACGCTTGAGACAGCAGGCTGAGAAGGGAGCTCCGGGAGCG